>NW_026776840.1:0-71831 GCF_030936135.1 Gavia stellata
TGGTTGTTCTGAGGGCCAAGTTGTAGACCCCGTTTCCTCTCGGTGGAGAGATTCCTCATTCTGTGTGTTTGCTTTTATTGCTTTTATAGTAGAGGGAGATATGCATTGTAGTGTAAACTTCGAATTTGTTGCCATCTCAGAAGAGTCTGATTCTGAGTGTTTGACTATTTCTGGCATTTGGAGGAGCAGGGGGTAGGATATGGCAGGTTTTCTTTTGCCCCAAATCTGGGGGTTTTGCATACTAGCTAGAGAGGAAAGACCAAGGTTGCCTGCTGATGAACCACGCAAACAAGAAGTGGCATTCATAAGTGATTCCTCTTAGTTTCCTAAAGACAATGCCCGTTTCAGGCAGAGAAAAAGAACAATATCCTAAAGTGTACTGCCTTTTGTGCGAGTACAATGAAGGAACAGTGAATCCTTTCCAAACCTGAAACTGCGTAAGCAGTTTAGGACCTTCCCAAATGTTACTACTAGTTGTCTGTCTAAGCCTGCTTTTCCCCTAAGCTGATATCTCTGCTCCAGGGTTTAATTCTGTGTTCCTAAGATTTACGGAGGACAGAGAATGATTACAATTACAGCTATGCAAATGCAATCGTGACTGCAGGATTATGGCTGTCATTTCTGTATTCATACAGTCCAGTTCTGTATCAGCTACATTAGCATTGTTTGAATGGTCATGTTTTGCAGACGCCTTAAAGATATGCGTCTCCACCACAATGAGTAGCTGTTACTAGCTTGTGGTTTTGCCACGTCTTTGTAACGTGGGTTCTCAAGAAATAAAGTAGACTGATGAGTTACAGTGTGTCTGGAAGAAACAGTACAGCAGCATCCTGGTGTTCATGAAGCATTTGCAAGCAAAAACCCCTGAAGTTATGTGGCTCTGCACGTAAACTCTGGGCATATTAGTGCCGTGGTTATTGCACTGCTTTCAGGCACTCGCTAGTAATTCCGGATGCCACAGCGTGGTGCTTATAAACACGGCCTTGTCTGGGGGATTAATTGAAATACGTATGCTTAGTGCTGCCTCGTCAGTGCATCCTCTGTTTCTGGTTGGATGGTGCCCTCTCTTGCTATTGTAATGCTGCCCTAAAATGAGAGGATAGGTGCTGCTAGCATCAAAGGTCAAATAAATAGCTGGATGTGGGGATAAGGAAAGAATGGCACCGCTGTTCTAACGTTGAAAATTAACCAGGCAGATCAACTTTCTATTCCTTCAGCTGGAAGCATTGCAGAAACAGCTGGTAGAGTGGTTAGTGTTTGGGAACGATGAATGTGTGCTGAAATGGTGGAGAGGCCTTCAAAGTGCATTACTCCCCTTGTAGTATGTTCTTCAGGTTCAGTGGATGAAGAAACCCATGTGTGGCCATCTAAAGTATTTCCTCATGCTTCCTCGTCTTCAGGAGGTACGTGGCTGTAGCTGCGAGCCTGGTGCTGTTGTAGTAGTGGCAGGAAGCATGAGCCTTTCTATTTGTGCCTCAGTTCCACAGCAGCCTCGGAATTGCCTCTGCTCATGGGACACTTTGGATGATGTCTGAATTGTTTGTTAACTACATCAGTGGTTGAATGTCTGATTCATGATGAGCAGCCTGCAGATACAGATCAATGAGTATGTGGAATCTCAGCAGGTTTTCAAACGCAATAAATATTTCCTAAGATATTGTAGCATGTTCAAGATTATCTTAAAGCAAATTCTGGCAATTAAGACCTTTTTTTTTTTTTCCCCACAGGGCTCCTAAATCGCACAAAATCCTAGGAGCTGCTTTTAGGTGACATTTCTACTACTATTCTTAGTTAACATAGCATATGTAACACATGTAGTATTTTGGCACTTTCATGGCTAAGTATGGTCAATGTCTGAACACAGTGCTTGGGCTTCCACAAAGAAACACTGTTCTAAAGAGTATGCTGCTGACATTGTTGTTATTTCTTTGTCAGAGGACTGATTTTTTACCCTTAAGTAAACTTGCACTTCAAAGGGTCTCGACTATCCCTGTTCTTTCTTAGAAACTGAAGTGCTCTCTCTGGTGCCTATTTGTAAGACTAGGGGCATACAGCTTGGCTAAAGTTACCTTCAGATGTTGATGCTCGATTATTTAAGAACACAAAGCTGTACTACAGACTTCATATGTTAGATAATGCAGCAGAGACAAAATATCCGAGGACTTCCTTTTGCACTGTTGTGTTCTAGATCTGTAAGTCTTAGAGGAATTTGTGACAAAGTAGAAATGGGATTTTGGGTGGTTTTATTAGTGGCACTGAGTGTTATCAAAAGAGAGAAGAGTTTATGTATATGAATAAATTTCCATATTCACTAGACTATGAGAAGATAATGTTTCTGATGTTGTGGTTTTACAACGTGCTTTCACTGCTCGATGTTGGGTACAAGTGCTTTATTTGAAGTTCTGATCACCTTTATTTTTTCTTCTAGAAGTCGAACTGCGCCAGTGAGTGGAACACCAAAAGCAGTACGTAAAAACACAATCTCAGGCTTTTTCCTACACACTGCACTTCATTCTAAACAATGTAGCCTTGTATTAATTTTCCAAACATTAGCTTAATATATTTTCCAGTAAATATGTTGTAAATAGCATGTCCTTGATTCAACATAGTAAAAACTGAGTCATGCCATCATTTGCACAGTTCTCATGGGAATCTTGGTATTTGTGCCTAGTAATGCATTGTATTTCATACTGACTATGCCAGAATATTTCCTGTGTGACTGTGTGTTGTACAGATAATGTATGATGGTTTTTAGAACGTGTTAGAACATGGCGCCATGTTCTGCAGCTGTCTGTCTACTGCTAGTACTCTGGATGTTTGTATCGGGTGTTGGGTGCTTTGTCTTTCTCGAAATACAAATTGTTTGGAGTGTATTTTTTGCCATTTTCACAGTCTATCACTTAGCTGTTGTTTTTAAATACCTTTTTTGCCTAATGGTTCTTGAAAGTGTTATCAAAAACAGCCGAGAAACCATTCTTGTTAAACTTGGTACTCTTTCTTAATTTTGACTTGGGGCTTCAAACAAATACCAAAACCAACATATCCCATACGTTATGAGGACAGTTCTGTGCAGCTAAATGATTCCTTTTCAGGTCCGTAAATACTTGGGTATTTGTTCCAAAAACTGTATAATTGAAATGATATTGTTTGGGCCCCTCTGAGTACGTAAATGCCTTTAATAGATGGCGGTGAATTTAAATAGCATTGCTACACAAAGTGGTATTGTCAAGTTCTGCATTTGATCACTTCATCTGACTAATCAGTTTAGCTTAATAGTTTGCCTGCAAATGAAAGGATCTAAAACCCAGTGTACAAATTATGGCACAAGGTTAGAGCCCGGTGCATTAGTGGGTGTAATCCCTGTCATTTCTCTTAACTTGTGCCTGCAGCCCATTTTTGGATCTGGGTGACTTCAGGGCTGGATGCTGCTTTAATTTCCCAAAGGTTAAGCCCTTCTTTAGTATAGCACCATTCTGAATGTACATTTGGAAAAGGGGCAGCATTTTTCTTCAGGTTTGAAAACCCTGTCATTCTGCTGCTAAAATATAAATAAGTAATAGAAGGAAATACTTGACTGGTAGTGGTCTAGATCTTGATTTGCCACTTGGCTCGAATACGATGTGTAACTCTGCATTTCAAAATATTCCATATACTGTAAAAATTTCCATGTGGTGTTTTTAATGCCTCTCCTTGTGAGTTTGAGTTAGTTTAACTGGCCCAGTGACCCTAGTAGTCAATGTAATGCATTTATATAAACCACGTTTATAGTAGTTGATCTAATTCTGACGGGTTTTTCTTTCCTGAAAACAGTTATTTTTCTCTTTGTATCCTTGCATGTGTATAAACACAACTCACGTGTTCAGAAAAAAACATTCTTTTAGCCTCGTGTGTTCCCTGGCATGTCTGCATTACATTTCTAAGTAGCATCTTACCATAAGCTAACATAGATGTCTCAAAAAACAAAAAAAGAAAAGTAAAAACCCTGAGGTGGGAGGGAAGACTAGTTAGAACTAATTAAAGCAAATGAAATTCGAGGCAAAATCATTCCCTTCTTCTTTACTCTGACTGTTCCTGGTTTGGGTTGTGGGTAGCCACAGGGTGGGTGGAAGCCTTGCATCTCTCCTTACAAGCCCTCTCTCTCTCCCCCTGTCAAAGCACAGCAGCCTCAGGTGCTTCTAGCGCTGGAGACACACTGAGCTTTATTCTTAAAGCTAGCTCAGGTCTTGGTCTAAAGGGTGGGGGGTTTCTATTGTTTGGTTGGGTTTGTTAATACACGTATTTCTGTATGTATTTCAAAGCAGAACCTGGATCTTAGTGTGGTGGGAATAAATCACTGGAAAGCTTGGCAATTGTTGTTGAACAGTAAAGCAGCAAAGTGAAAATGAGTTAACATTTTTTTAAAAAGCATGCACAATAGCTTATACTTTGACTCTTCATTGTCTTGCTCTTATGTTAGCTGGCAACCTAGACTTCCACATTTGTGCTGCTGTCCTACTGTTAACTACAGCCAAAGCAAGAAAGGGGATCCTTTTTGGTTTAGGATTACAAGTTCAGTAACTGCAAGGAGCTCTAGTTGGTGTTTGTCCTTAGAGGCTGCAGAAATGCGGAGAGTTGTGCCCATTGATTTAGCACTGTCAAGCACAGCTGGGATCCTTCCTGGCTGAATTTTTAGTTTAGCCAAGCTATCAGGTTTTAGAAAACCACTGTAATTTAAATGTGGCACTCCAGCAGTGAGATTAGCCTTTTCCTCCTATTTTGCCTCCCCTTTCCCACTTGCTTTGTGTTCGTTGCTGTTTAGTCTTCTGTTTGAAATGGGAGTTAATACATTGACTGTCGAGTCTGGGGTTTTACGTTTGTTTGTTGGTTGGGGTTTTTTTTCCCAATTCTTCTGCAGTATTATCTTGGGGTTGTATACAAGTTTCATGGAGATGTTGTTTCAACGTGACTGACTGGAGGGACTGGCAGGATATAATTCCATGGAAATTTAAAGGAAAAAACAAAAGACCCACAAATGTTGGATCACTGGAAGATGGTTGTTGCGCAAACGTTCTAAATAGCACATTAATTATCTATTTGCTGCTTTTGGTAACTGTTCAGTAGAAAGGAGTGCTATCACCTCCTCGAAGAAATGAGACTGTTGCCTGCAGGCCAGAGCATAACTGCTTCCTGAAAAAATACAAGAACTCACTAATAGTTTATTAACTGTTATGTTTCAGTTACTGGTCGATACCAGACTGTTTAATGCAAGACTCCAATCGAGAGGTTTCCTAATTACTCGTTGGGTTCTGAAAAACCACAAAATGATAGTGGTTGTGCCTGCCAGGAGAAAACATAGGCCTGTCTTTCCCACATGTAAAAAAGAGTGGCATACGGTGCATGAAGCTTCAAAGTACTTGATCAGGCTTCCTTTTTAACAGAACTGGGTGCAAAATGTTCTGAAAAGAAGGAAAGGTGGGTCTTCTGGTAAGACTTGAAATGGTCTCTTCTCCCAGATCGGAGTGCTCCTCTCCAAAGGCACATTTTCCTTCTCAAATAAACTTAAATATGTTTTTCAATCCTTTTAAGCAGAAAATTGACAGATTCCTTACCCCTTCAACTTTTAAGGACTTGTGAGCATTTGACAAGGGTCCCTCTCTGAGATACCACAGAGCAATAAGTTGATCTCAGGCGGGTTTGGTTATTTTAGTTTCTTCTCACTAACCACATAGGCACTCTTAAGCTGTCATGGTTTTGGACTTTGTTTTGAACAAGTGCAAATCACACTAGGTTGGAAATGCCTCTTTCAGGGACACTCAGAGGATATAGTGCAGACTTCCAGGCTACAGTAGAGGTTACCTATTGCTCTGTTTTGACTGTAGAACTTGAATATGTGTTTATTTTTTTGTGAACAGATTGATGACCCTTCTGCACCTCTTTCGCTGGCCCAGCTTATTAAGGTACATACATATTCTCTTCAAACAACATTTGCTTCGTACTTTTAGACCTTATACTGTGATCTAGAGCTGGATAACCTTTGTAATGTGAGCAAAGCTTGAATTTAATTTTCAATAATTTAAAGTATTTATTTTAACTGTAAAATGTCTGTATGTTCTGCTACTATCCCGTAAAGAGTAGTTGCCAGTTTGGGAAGATAGAAGGGGAGTACCTTTCCAGGCTCAATGTAACGTTGCAGTATTACTCATCTTCAAGACGCAAAGAAGCAGCACTTCAGAAGCTGTTTACTGTTTTTCATACGTTTCACTAATTTTGTGTTGGAAACTAACAGGATTTTCACAGAAGAATTTAATTGGCTGTAAGTTATGGACATTTGAGGGGGGTTTGCAAGAGCCAAAAGAGAAGCGTTTCCGGAACGTGGACAATTGCATGGCTGTTTTTGGATTTCTAGTCCTTACAGACTGTAGATCCATTCTTTGAATGCTGCACAATTTCTTAAATTGTAGTATATAGAGTGTGGACAACACAATCTAATTTGCTTGATCGCAGACTGTGTAAATTGCATAAATGTACCTAATTGTTTAGAGGAAGTTACCCAGGTGCATGTGTGGCATATTAGCAGATGTGAGCTTCTGAAACTGCTGTAATGCCATGTTTTGCTACGGAACTGCTTGCATTTTTTGCTCAACAATGGGTAACTTTGTCTGGGAAAGCACTAGCGATCGTGCTTTGTGAAAAGGCACAGTGCTAGCCAATGAAATGCCTAGTCTTTAGAGTTACAAAGATGAGAGAAGGCAGGGCCTAATGCAGAGGAGCTAGTTCTTTCATCTGAAAAGTGAGGCAGGGGTTCATTTCCAAGAAAGAGAAATCTCTTCCCTCTGGTAACTTCTTCCCACTCTCAGTGCAGAAATTAAATTGTGTACATTTGGCAAAAAAAAATCCAAAAAAATTCGTTTGGAAGGTAACCTCCAAAAGAAAGCAGTCTCCATTAGTGCTGTCCCTAAACATGTCCTTGGTTCTGTAAACTCATGTGAAGTTTTACTCTGAAATGTGAAAACCTGTCCAAGTGGAGTACACATTTCAGCTTTTGAGAAAATTCAAGTATTTCAGAAAAATGCAGGAACATAACATAAAGCAGCTCAAAACTATTACTTCCTCTAACCTCTTTAGTGCAGTCTGGCTTAGCGTGGAGGCAATGCGTTGTAAGAAGTTTTCTGTTTTAAAACTCACAATACTGCTATTGTCTGTATTAGCTGCAAGACCTTACAGAGTAGTCTACCTCTGCACTAGTGACACCTGCACTATTCACGAAAGATTGCTTTGCTTACTTGAGAGAAAAAGATGATCTTTTGCTTCCAGCAGCAGACACGTGGACTTTAGGTGCTGAAATACCACCCATGCTGCTTGAAGAGCTGAAATTGGCTTCACTCCCTGGCAAGAAAAAGGGAAGAGTAGAAACATGATGATAACTCAAAGTCTGTTTTCAAAATAACAATGAATCACAAGCATCCTTCCTTTGTCCATCCTGTGTGCATTTTAGAAGTTGCATGAATTTTCAAACATCCCTGAGGACAAGCGCTGGGCTTGTTCCAGATTTTCAACGTGTCTTCAGAACCGGCACTTCAACAAGAGCAGAAAAAACATTTGAACACAAAAACCTCATGCTACAGAAGCCATTGTAGGACGTGGCCAGGAACACTTGTTGTGACAACCTGTTTGCTTTCTCACAGCCATCAGCACGTGAATGAGGCTGCTCACGTGGCTCCGTCAGAAGCCCAGTGATTCGGAACACAGAATTGTGATGTCAAATGAGAACCAAAAATAGAGCGAAGGCATCTAAAACACAACCTCCCCAGGATTTAGATATCTAGGTACATAAACGCAAGTAAAATCCCAGTGTTTAAAGGGGCCAAATGTTCGAAATGCCACCACTATCTCTCTGCAAAGACCTGCTTAGGTCTTTATGGTCGAGCTTCCACTTTTGAGCCCAGTAACCACCACTTACCCCATGCTCTTATACCACAGTGGAATCAAATAAGTGAGATTTGCATGACTAAGATAAAGACATTCGCTTCGCTTTCTGTGCCTACACATAAATAGAGATACATAAACAGAAGGAACATATAGACATATGCACTCAATACTGCTCAAAAAGTGCTAAAAGGAATCACTCTGAGGGAAACAAATACTTTTAGGGAAGTAATTTGGCCACCAAAAAACAAAGTTCAGCGAACACTGAAACTGTTTATGATTTGAAGTCAAACATGGCCAGAAAATGGAAAACCAGAGTTTTCTATTTTCTGTCTGAAATGATGCTTTCATTTTGAAAACTGTCAAATTTCTTTCTTCTTTTAAAAAGGGGTGAAAACATTAAAAAATCTCCCCAGTCATTCTAAATATTTTAGGTTGAGTATCATCTCTGTTCAGTCTGAAACACAGGTTTTCTTTAATGTATTGATTTGGCAGCAAAGCCCCAAATCAGTTATTCCCATAGCTCCACTTTGAACATAACAGGGTGTCAGACAAAAAAAGAAATAAGGGATGTAAAGGAAAAGAGAACAGGGAATAATCTACCAATTCCTGAGTAAACATTGCTCAGAAAACAGTTCCAATCCCAGGATTCTCATTAAAAATGCGTTAATAACCTGCAGGAATCCCAAAAAAGGTCAACAAAAATGGTAACACGATTACAGGGCACTGTTTAGGAAGGGAGATGATGGGAACTTGTGTGTTCTAAGATAAAAAGAAATACTGGCAACACAGGGAGGAGGAACACAGCTGGAAAACTGTAGAGAAACTGTAGAAAACCAGGTAACAGCAACACAGGATTCTGGCTGCAATGCGTGTTATTTCATGAAAAATGACTTGAAATAAAATCTGATGGTTGGTGGGAGTTGTGCATAGTAAAATGTAGTTGGAGTAGGTTCAGAATACTTTAACCAGGGAATCAGAAAGCTATTTTAAACGTTGGCATAAATAATAAAGATTGTAATTTAAAAGCAGAGCACAAAAAAATATCTCCCAAGGGAAGATTCATAACGGCCTCTTTCATATGCACAGTATTTCTTTCTGTGGAGGTGAAACGAGCTGAAAGTCACAGAAAACAGTCAGAAAGAGCAGAAAATTTGCTGCAGTAAATACCCAAATTGCAAAGCATGTTCTAGCTTGACCTCACGCCTATTTTAAAACAAATACTTAAGAGTGTGCAGTGTGTGTAGCATCAGCTTCTCTTTTTTGACTCATCTTCCAGACTGCTTGAATATACAAAAAGGAATTTTTTTGACTAAAGATCACAGCTATTGCCATCTTCCATACCTGCCTCAACTCTGACCTTGAAACCCCAGGGCCCTTCTTACGCCAGAACTCAGCCATCTTTTCCAGATGCAGGAGCACGTCCCCACAATCCCTGCATCTCTGCCAAAAGGCATGTGGAGCTAAAAGATGAATTGGCTGGCATGGGTCTCACCCTGTCCAGCAGCCTGGCGGCTCAGGCGCTCCCTGCAAAAGTCCCATCTCTGCATCCCCTACTCACTCAGCTTTGCAGTCAGAGCCGTGGCTTTCTCATGGACCAAGCGCAAGGCTAAGCTCGAGGTGGCAGGCATCCTGAGGCGAGAACCTCCCTTTAACGGTGGGCATCCCACTCTCTGTAAATCTGGAGCGGTATCGAGACAATTAACGGGCCAGAGAGAGAGAGAGAGAGAGAGAAAGGAGTTATGGTGTGCCTGCTGGGAACTCGGCTTCAAACCCCCAGCAAAACAGTTACTAAATTCTACGAAGGGGAACAGCTTCCCTGGGAGCAGACTCCCGCATCACCTCAGCCTACCCAGCAGATTGCTGTTAGGGTGCTCTTCTTCTCTGTCCTCAAGTCCATCCTGCACACACATCTAAATAGAAGTTTCTTTTCCCTTTACTGAACTAAGTAACAGGCATCTCCTTTTTTTTTTTTTTTTTTCCCTTCTGTGAGGAAGGAGATAAGTACCTAACTGCAGAAGATTTGTGCCCGACACCCTGAATTGCAGGTGGCCTGTGCCACCAGCCCAGGGCTGAGCAGTTCATTATTTAGGACAGATGGGACTCAGGCTTTTGCCTTTTACTTGCCCATTCCTCCTTTGTAACTTGCTGACTTCTTTTTTGCATCCTCCATTTTCGCTGTGACGTCTGGGCGCTTGCTACAGCCTAAGAGTCTTCTGAACAAAAGGAGAGATGTGTCTTGAGAGGCCACAGCCCAACCACTAATTGTCTACATCTCCACTAAGCAACGGCAACCATCATTTTTTAGAAGGGGGTGGCTCATAAAATTTGCGACACAGAATTAAAAGATCACTTTTCTAGGCCACTTGAATTCAACACAAACTTGTAGATTTGCATTCAAACATACAAAACACTTCAAAGCCAAAACTGTAAGTGCTACTTAGCTTATTCTCCTTTGAAAGAAATGCTTGGCTATTTGAACATGTTTTCCACATCCATTCAACTAGATTTGTTTAAATTCAAACTTTAAATCGAAGAACTATAAAAATCCAAACTAAAGAAAATAGCGCTATGCTAATAATTTTTATCTAACACTTAAAGCATCTTTTGCTCAAAATATTTATATTCCGATTACATTCCAGAATTATCTCTCGGATGTTACAGAGCACCTTTTTCACTTCAGTGCAATTTAGTTAGCTTATGTTCTAAAAATACTTCATGCCTGCTGACTAACAAAATTCATGGTGCAAAATGAGATACAGAAATTTCCCTGTGCAATGCTAGGCGCCTTGGGCAGCGGTCCTCAGAAACAGGACAAACAGAGAGTGCCTAAGCTTATCAGGGATGAACAGAAGAGGAAAAGGCATCTAATTAGACCTACTTGAAAGATCCAAGCGTGATCTTCAAACACAAACTTTCTTCTGCAGCTGAATGTCCAAGACTGACTTTCCTTTCTGTTAAACAAAAAAACCCCCAAAACCCTAAACAAACAAAAAAGGAGAGATAAAAGAGACAGAGACTGTACTTGGCTTCCATAAGGGCTAACAGCAGAGCTGTCAGAGACCTGATGAGGACCACAGGAGACTGGGGTGGGATTCATCTGACTAAACATGAATGTCTCTAACGTAGACACCCGCGTCTGAGCCAACATCGGTCCCATTTTTAGACAACGGAGAGTTACTCAGTAGAACCAGTGAGTTCAAGGCACTGCTTACCTTATCCTAAAGTAAATGCTTACATATTTGGGCAGAAAGACCGCGCACTAGAGTCACTGATTTTATTTGTTATATCTCCTTTAAAACAAAATAGGACCTCAGTCCACTTCTGCAGGCGGAGACAATTACAGCTACATTACAGATACACAGCTGAGGTCAGACAAATGACAGTCCATCTCTGCTCTATCCAATTTGGCTCAAGACCGTGAATGTACATCTCCCTCACCTCCCAAACAGCTCCCGTAACCCCCAGAAGAAGGGAAATGGCAGATTCACCTCTTAAAGCTGTTCCACTTAGGAAGTGGAAAGAGAGCCAGTCCCCACCCACAGCCCACAGCTCCTGAAGGTCATCTAAGGAGACCTGGAGATTCAAATGTCACCTCTTCTAAATCTCCAACACCGAGGGATTCATGCCAGAGAGAGGAGCTCCAGCGGGATCTACTGGCTGTGCCGGGTCCGTTGAGCCAACTGGGAGGGACCACTCACAAACTGCCACCGGAACCCAAACGTTCTGAAGCGTGCGGGGGAGGGCGGGGCTATGCAAATGACGGACCCCCAACAGCCGCATCCACCCCCCCACCACCCACCAGACTTCACAGCGCTGGTGCCTTCCAGACCTCACAGCTCCAACTGCTACAGCACACCACACCTTCCCAGGGTGACGCCCCTCCATGCCCAACTCCAGGACGCAAGCTTTGAGGATAGCACGGGCTTGAACCCGGACATGGCGTCCTCGCTCCTGGAGGGCGAGATGTGCATGTTCATCTCCCTCTGAAAGAGGAAAAAATAACATTAGAAACCCTCAACCTGACACGACAAGAGCTTTAACTCATTTAAACCAGACACAGAAGATGTTTCTATGAACTTCTGATCCTAGTATTTAGGAACAAAAATACAGGCTTTAGACAAGTATGATTAATTGAAGGAAATCACGCCAGATAATCTCAATGCCACTTTAAAGAGGATTTCATATTGAAGCAAGCTGGGAGGGGATTTTGTCAGCCAGGAATCCATCAGCAAGCACTTCAATCTTTAAGGGAACTGATTTTTGGAACACTGAAGGGATATTTTTCATTATAAAACCATTTACTCCAAGCAGGAGAAGATCATCCACTGTACACTCGCACTCTGCTATTCACACACCTCTCCCTCCCCGCCCTTTTTTTTTATTAATTAAAAACAAGTGCCACTAAGCAGTATTTCCGATGGAAGGCAAATGTGGGTAAGCCTTCCAGAAATACAGGCAGCTCAAAGCAATTGTCCTGTTCCACAGAGAGCATCCCAAAGGAAGACTGAGCTCCCCAACACGCCTTGCACAACTGCAACCCCTCCCCAGGAAGCCCAAAGAGAAACATGATGCTTTTGAAAAATCCCAGTCCTCCGCACTTGATGGTGTCAGAGCAAAAGTCTGGACAAGAACAAGAGCCCCACTTGAGGCTCAACAAAGCTGTATTTGATGCACAGTCTGGGAAAACCAGAGCCAGCAGATGAACTGAGAGCTTTTACAGAAGGCCTCAGACCTCCCAGCGTCAGCGCTGAGAGCAGCTTCCATACACCAAGCACAGGGATGGAGAAACAGCTGGTCACGAGCAATGGGTCCTTCCCAAGGTCTCCAGGCAGCCTGCACCATAGAGGGTTGCTTAAGCAAGCCGTTTGTAAGAGACAAGGTCTAGGAGGAGGCTCTTCCATAAACGGCATTCTCAAGCCGAGATCCTCGAGAACACGACCTTGCTGCTCGCTCTCTTCCCCTACAGAGCCTGAAGGAGCTGCCCAACGGCTCAGGCAATCGCCATTTTCAAGAGAGGCAGAGTCCCGCAGTATGTAAGGCTGCCAGATCCAGAGACATCTCCTGTATGGATCCTTCCCCTGACATACAGGCCCATGCTGGCCAGTCTGGTATTTATGACTGGAGCTGAAGTGCTCTGGAAGGTCTGCACACACTGGCCACTGAAAAGCTCTGCTCAGTGCTACCAGATGATTTCTAGTTAAATTCAGCGGCAGAAAGACCAACACGGGAGAGGCCACAGTCCCACGTGCAAAGGGAGCAGAGAACAAAACAAAAGATACCAGGGGCAATTCTGGAAGCAGCAACTGGCCGTCTGGCAGACGCATTTTTACCCTCACCTGGTTCAGGTTTTGGGGGGAAGATCTCCGAACCAAAGTCTTCTTTAAGCAACTCCAGCGGGTGGAGAGGAAGGCAGTCGGGAATGGGGACGAGGTAGCCGTGTCACAGGGAGAAGAACTGCAGGAATAGAATGACAAGCGTTAGAACCACAAACAGCCAGGGAAACCAAACTAGAGCAGTCTTCAGCCTCCGAAAGACAAAAAGAATGGAGAGGAGGAGGCAAGTCAGGAGGCAGGCAGGGAGATTTCCCGTTTTGAGTTGTACGTAGAGGATCTTCAAACAAATCCTTTGTCTCCACTTTCACAAAAATTATGATCTCGAGCAGGTGGGGCGAGGAAGCAAGGACTGAGTTCAGCAGGCTGGATCAATGCAGTCAGGGAACTTCCTTCAGAATTCAGAAAGAACTCACCCATGAAACTGAAGCCCTCTCTCAGAGCAAGAACTTCCGACATCATCTACCTCTGACTTAGCAGGTTTGTTACTGAGCTACAGAAAACATTTCCCCAAAGAACTGGAGTCAGGCAGCTGCGCAGCTATAGCCTAACGGGTTTGACATCAGTAGTATGCAAGGCTCTGGAGAATTTGAAAAGGAATTAATCAACGCCATCAAACTAAGCAGGATAAAAGACACCCCTGGGCAACCAAAATAACGCCAGCATCCCAGCCCCTCTAGCACATCTCTGAAACTCTCCCAGCGTCGTCTGGGTGCTGGTGATTACTCAAATCGTGTTGTACATGAATGCTCCAAGATGAGAAGAACCCTGCGTCAAACCCCATTTGGGGTGCCCCCATTTGGCTGGGACACCTCAGGCACAGGAATAAATAGTTACCCTTGTAGTTCTATACTTTGTGTCCCAGCATCGCTCCTCGGTTGGCATGGGCCACTTGCCAATATTCTCAACAGCCCTACAGAGGAGAGTTTTGCTTGCCTGAAGGAAACTCTGCAATTGGGTTCACTGTGATCACACAAAAAAGTGCTAACCAGAATTATGTGTTTCTTTTCTTCTTAGCCTTTTATGACTTTCTCTAGCAGTTTCACTTCAAATAAAAGTAAGAAAAGAAAAGCGTAGGGGGAAAATGAGGCAATTATTTAAAAATTCAGTCAAGATGAAATGAACACTAAAATCATTGATGCAAGTCAACAACGGTGGCTAGCACGGCTCCACGGGCATCCCACTCATTCTATTAAGTCGCATATTTATAAACTTCTATTAAAATCACTTTTGCCAATACCTTGAATGGCGATTCTTTAAGCAGCCTAAACCACTCATTCGCAACAGTGCCCAGTATTTCTTTTTCTTTAAACCTTCATGCCATTCCTGTCAGTGTTTTCTGGCTTCAGCTGTCTCCTGCACTTACCGCCATGCCTGTCTTGAAAAGGAGCTAAGGGACCGTCCATGTCACATCTGTGGCGTGCTTCAGGTTGTGACAAGGATTTTTGCACGGGCCGTAGCCAACATGCTTTTTTTTGTATCCCAGTGGACGAACAAAGGCAGACAATCTTCGCTTTCGAATGGGAAAATCCCACAACAGGAAGAAAGGCGCAGCTGTGCTGAACTCTGCTCCCTCACGGATTTAACAACAGCCCTACTCTGTTTGGTAACGTACTGGCAAAGGAATTGGAACAGTGGCAAGGTAAATATGACAACGTAAATAACCCTGTTACAATATGTTGATGACATACTAACAGGAGCTGACACCAAAGAAAGCTGCTTGGAAGCCACGGTTAGTTTGCTGAATTGTTTGGGATTAGCAGGATACCAAGTTTCCCAGAAAAAGGCTCAAGTTGCAAAGGAAAAGGTTCGATAGCCACGCTTCGAAATATCAGGAGACTTGGGAATAGAGAGAAAAGAAGCAAGCTGTAAAACTGCAGAACCAAAATAAAAAAGAAAACAATTGAGAGGGTTTCTGGGGATGGCTGGATTCTGTCGAGCATGGATTCCTAACTTTGGATCGATGGCCAAACCGTTATATGAGGCGGTGAAAGGACGAGGAGAATTGCTAGAATGGACTTCTGGATGTCAGAAAAGTTTTGAAATGATAAAGAAAAGTCTGATGGATGCCCCAGTATTGGGATTGCCAGATAGGACAAAACCTTTTCGCTTGTATGTGCGTGAAAGGCAGCACATGGCCCTGGCAGTGATGACCCACGTTCTTGGAAGCTGGGAAAGACCCGTTGCTGACTTCTCAAAGCAATTGGATGAAGTAAGCAAAGGGTGGCCAGCATGCTTACGAGCTGTAGCTGCAACCGCCTTCTTGATCCAGGGAGCTCGAAAACTGACCCTGGGACAGCCGCCCACTGCGGAACAAAAACATTTACAGCATGACTGCACAGCCACCATTGAACAAGTTTACAGGAAATTAACCACAAGAAGTAGTCATAATAGAGGACAAGGAGAAATAATTGAAGGAAACAGAAAAGCTGATTTAACAGCAAAGAAAGCTGCCTTATGTGCATGTGTAAGTGAAGCCTTGATACCCAGAAATTGATAGGAAACCTCCTCAATATTCTGAAAAAGAAGACCGATCAGCAGAGACGTTAGTGTTCGAAAAATTCAGAAGGATGGCAGGTAATACCAAGTCAACAGTTTCTCACCACAGCCAAAAGGATGGAAGCCCTCCTCAAAAACTTCCACGGGGAAATGCAAATGGGAGCAGACGCGATGATAAGCAGCGTGAAAAGATACGCTCTAGGACCAAAGATGCAAACAAATGCAGATGCAATAGTAAGAAGATACTGAACTTTTTGTGTAAACAATCCCAAAATACAAAGAAAACCTCCTGCGCGTGATGTGAAAAGAGGAATAACCCCCGGGGAACGCTGGCAAATAGATTTCTCTGAGTTACCAAAATGTAGACAGTATCTACTAGTGTTAGTAGATACGTTTCCAGGATCGCCAGAAGCTTTCCCTTGCCACACCAATCGGGCTAGAGAGGTTGTTAAAGCATTATATTAAAGGAAATAATCCCTAGATTTGGGATTCCTGAAGGGCTATCTTCTGACAATGGGCCTCATTTCGTTTCAGAGGTGGTCCAGGGAGTGTCAAAAGTTCTCCAATTTAAATGGCATTTACATACCGCATGGAGGCCACAGCCGAGTGGGAAAGTAAAAAACAAAAAAATGAACCAGACTCTTAAGAGGCACATCTCAAAATTATGCCGAGAAACTCGACTTTCATGGGTGGATGTTTTACCAATTGCTTTAATGAGGAACAGTGTGAAAAGTGGATGGTTAAATAAAATACTTCACGGGATGGGATTCTCCTTAACAGGTTGGTCACAGAGCTTACTTCAAACTCTGATTATGTTTATAATACTGATTGTAGTAGTTTGTATCGGTTTTGGATGTATCGAGAGTATAATTGTTCGGGCTGTAATGTCACGATCCTCACCCCTAATGATAACCACAACTCAGGAAAGAAAAAAGCCCCTTCCTCACAGGATATGCGCAGTAAAAAGAGAGGATCCTGTGACTTCAAGTGAAGATAAGGCACCTAAGAGGCAATGGGAACGAGGGCAACTAAGCTCAACTGTAAAAAGTACTTGTAACTGTTGCTTGGAACGTAGAAATGCTTAACCGTGTGTTTACCGAGGGGTGCTAGCTTTGTGGAGTTACCACCTAGCACCCACCTCTGCGCAGACATGAAATAAACAAGGATCTCCACTCTGCGTGTGTATCAGTCTCTTGCACAGTGGGTAAAGAACCCAACTTCTGGGACAACACTGGGAGCCAGCAGCTTCCCCCCACAGGCGAGCATCTCTGCTGCAGGGCTGGTGGCCCCACAGCCACCCTCGGGCCTGAAGCGCTGGGGGCTGCTTAGTCTGAAGAAAATAAAGGGAAAGTCCGGTGAGAGTCTGCACGCGAGGAAGAGGGTGGCAGGAACAGGATCTCTGCCTCTCTAGTACCACACACCTCTCTCCAGCCTGACATTGCTCGGACACGGTCTCTCTCACTGGTTCTGGTTTCTGCCTGTCGGTTGCAGTATTTGTCTCTTCTTCTGATTTGCTCTTGAGAAGCGATGCATTTTCTTGAGAGACATTGTCTTTTTTCCCCTCATGCCCATGAAGCTTTCTCCAAATAGAAATAACATCCAGCCAACACTTTGGCTCCTCGAGGACAAGGCTTTTCATCTCATGCAGCATTTTCCCTGGAAGAAAAAGCAGGTTCAGGTTAAGTAGTTCAGTCTCAGCATTTAATTTTCCTGCCGACTGAGAACAGCTGTTAACAGAGACTGTGTTCAGATCTCATCCACGTGTGAATCCAGGAACCACAGCAGCAGCAGACATCACAGGCACAGCTGAGCTCTCAACACCCACATACCCCACCAGCAGAGACCGAGGCATTACTCTGATTACGAGGAATACAGAGGCCAATTCACTTAAAAACCTTGCAGTCAGTCAAGGGGAGGAAAATAAAAAAGGTATTTCTATTTCTCATTTAGAATCATGGTTAAATTGGACCCTAAAGCTGAAGGCCATTTGCGATCTCCCAAATAAGATCCACCAGCATGCAGATATCGGTCCATCTTACTTAAAATTCTTATTCCAGCACTGACAGAGAACGTGACCTGAGTAGCTGAGATTCACAAGAAATCTGTGCACTGAACACTTAAGTGACACAAGATACACGTCTGGATCCACTTCACCTACAAGAAAATGACTCATCCTTCAAATGCACACAACGGGTCCAGAACTGGACTTCAGTTTCAGGTGGGGCTGTTGTAAAATCACTGAATTTAGTTATAAGTAGAAATAGAATGTTAGAATATTGGTGTGTTTTGAGACTCGTAACCATAGGAACCTCACCAGGGAGTCACTGTTTTGTATTAAGAAACTAATCGCAACGAGATGGAACAATGAAGAATCGAATAGAGAAGTTTCATTTGAGTCCCGTAACTATGGGGACCTGGTATGCACCAGTGATGCTGCTTGGAAATCCCCTTACCCTTCCCATCTGGATTTGAATATCAAGAACGCCAATCAATAGACATTAAGAGAAATAACCATTGATTATTTTGGGTATGGATATTGATCGAATTGTATAATCAAGAGACTAATCAACGAAAATTAAAAACCATGATATATTTTGTGCTAAATAATTTGTGTAATGGCAACTAGGTGTGATTTATCTATGCTTTGATTATGAACTAATTGTTAAACAATGTAGCTTTGTCGATAAGGAGGATATTCCTGTCAAGAGAATGGTAAGTTGTAGGCCTGGTTAGTAAACCGAGAAAATCTTCTGGAGGTTCCAAGATTAAAGGGGAACGGAATTTTGCAACTAAGCTGAGCATGCGCAAAGATTGGGTTCAACTAGCGGACACAACGAGGGAGACTGTGGATGACCACCAGAGGACTTTGGACAACCACCAGTGTACCTGAAGGTGCATGCGTTATGAACATTTACATATATTAATGAGTTCTCAGAAGTTGTATGGATATGTTAATTGTTTCCTGGAAATATGATGAATATGTATACTTTGATTGTATATAACTTTTGTAGCAGAGTAACTCGGCACGACACTAGGCGGAGTGATCCCCTGTGCATCCAGCGCTGCAATAAAGAAGTGCCTGCTTTCTAAACTTCAAATTAAGTCTTAGAAAGTTCTTGGTTTTGCTGACTTACGGTAACAGTTTTGGCGACCCAGATGGGACCTTGCGAGTGAGACTGGAAGGGATCGAGTGCTGATCAGACTCCAGCCGGCACCGAGGGATTCTTGGCGAGGACCATCGCCCTCGACCCACAGGAGCTCCTCGCAACGTTCCCTGGAAAAGGGTAAGGCACTTCTTGGGAATTTGTTTGGATAGCCTGCCCGTAAGGTGCAGTGAGAGCTTCGCAGGGTTGGGGCTTTGTTTGCATTGGAAGCCTAGGCGTCTGCCCCTAAGTCATAAGCGAAAGCTATTGCTGGGTTGGACATTTGTGTATTTGAGACAGTTGTCATTTGGTAATTTGATATTTGATAATATAATAAGAATAATAAACATAATGGCGTTAACAAAATTGTTTAAGAGTAAGAGCGCGGGGAATTTAGCCATTGACGAGAAGATACCAAAGACGTCACCCTTGGGACGTTTATTGACACACTGGAATGAGTTGCATGATGATTTGCATAAAAGTCAAATGATTGAGTATTGTAATAATTGGTGGCCTTTATATGTTTTAGATGATCAAGAGAAATGGCCAACTAATGGGACTTTAAATTATAATACTATTTTGCAATTGATGTTGTCCTGTAGGAGGGATGGCAAATGGAATGAGGTACCTTACGTGGATTTGTTCTTTTACTTGAGACAGCGAACTGACTGGCAGAAGGAGTGTAAATTGATAAGTCGAGGTCATTTAGTGATGGCTTTAACCTCTGAAAACAGGAAATCTAAAAGTTGTTGCTCAGCTTGTGTTATTGGAAAGAGATGCATAAAATGCACAACTCCAAGAGAGGATGAAATGGAGCTAGAATTAAATATAGCCCCACCGTCGCGTGAGCGAAATTCTTCCCCGTATCAGGCGCAAGAGGGAGGTATTAGACCAGGAGAAAGGGTGGAACCAGATAGTAGTAGTGGAATGGAAGAGGATGTGGCGGGACCACCTGAAGTAGTGGTTCATACACCGGTATCGCGGAGAATCAGACACCAGACACAATTGTTAGCTCCTTTGCGACAAGGGGTTGGTCAGTACGGACCGCTATATGTGAAAGTTCCGTTTTCTGTTACTGACTTAATGGCGTGGAAACAGGCCACAGGAACATATAGAGAAGATCCGGAGAGTGTTACAGAACATCTTGAAAAACAAGGTCAAAAACAAGTGAGAAGAATGAGAAGAATGGAAAGAAGATACTTCATAACAAACGCACCTGGCACTTAGACATATTAAAGATAAAAACTGTCTCCACTAACTCTCTACTAACTAGCAATAATGATTAACACAAGGACGAATCATAGAAAAATAGAATGGAATGCCAAAATAGTGCGCTAGAGTTAACCTGTCTCGTTATAATCTCATTATAATGTTAAAGAGCACACCTCCTAGCTAGAAAAGCCCCCAACCCAACTAAGCCCCCTACTCTCTGAGCATGCGTAGTGAATTCAAAGAGAACTGTAACTTTAAGATGAAGTAATTAAAGTATTAACCAAGAGTTAATTAAAGGGTAGAGCCAGTAGGCATAACTAACTTTGTTAACTGTTTTAAATACCTGTCATGATCTTAACCGGCTGTGCATGTTAGGAGAAATCCCCCATGCCCCCAGCTGCAATAAACCAATGTCGGCTTTCTAAACTATCATTTGGTTTGGAGAGTTTTCTTCATTACGATTTTTGGTAACAAGAGTAGCTAGAGTTGTGGAAACGATTATTAGGACTCAGGACCCTGCCTGGAATGATTTGCAAGTGGTATTAGACAATTTCTTCGATTGCACGGAAAAAAAGATGGTGTTAAAAGTGGCGAAAACACAGGCAGAGGCAGCAGGTGCAAATGGTATACTTACAGGAACTATAGAAAAGAACTTCCCTTCGGGGGACCCCCAGTGGGATCCAAATGTTGTGGACCACAGGCAGAAGCTGACTCATTACCAAAGATGGGTATGGTATAGAGTTAGACGTGCAATGCCAAAAGCTATCAATTGGTCGAAGTTATATGAGGTGAGACAGGACAAAAATGAATCCCCCTCGGTATTTCTAGAAAGATTAAAAGAGATGGCTAGAAAATATACTGATAGGAAATCGGAAACACAAGCAGAGCAGCAACAGTCAGCTTCGATTTTTATGGGACAAGCAGTACCAGATATCAGGAGGAAACTTCAAAAATTAGAAGGAGAGGATTCAAGGAACCTAAGTAAGATGCTTCAAGTAGCACAGAAAGTTGAAAGTTTACAATAATCAGGAAAGAGAAGAAGAACAGAAGAAGGAGAAGAAGGAAGACGTTAGGGAGAATCGCCTGATAGCTGGTTTAATGGGAAATTCTGGAAGGGGAATAGGGAGAGGACAAGCAAGGGGAAGAGGAGCTTTTAGGAATTTTGGAGGAAGAGAATTCAACACGCCACTAGGGATAAATCAGCATGCGTACTGCAGGGAAGAGGGGCATTGGAAGAAGAATTGCCCTAAACTAAAGGCAAACCAGCAGGAAGCTGTGAGAATGATGATTTTGGATGAATGAAGGGAACCGGAGGGGAACCCAGCTGAGCCTCTGGTTACAATCAGGCTGGGAGATTCTAAAGTTGAGTTTTTGGTAGATACCGGGGCAACGTATTCAGTATTAAATACCTGTAAGGGAAGATTGGGAAATAAAACTGCTAATATAATTGGAGCAACCGGGAAGCAGGAAAACAGGATGTTCCTTCAACCCCTAGATCTGGAATTTGGAAACAAAATTATTACACATGAATTTTTGTATATGCCAGAATGTCCAATACCCTTGTTGGGACGGGATTTGTTATCCAAACCGAGTGCACAAATAGTTTTCGAGGAAGGGGATATTGTTTTGAAAATACCTGAATCAAAGACAGCAGAAGTATTACTGACACAAGAGAAAGCGCAGGCGCAGGGGATAGATACCACAAGAAGTCGATGAGGCTGTGATACCGACAGTCTGGAACACAGAAGTGCCTGTGGGGTGGGTTTCTTTGGGGCGGGTGGTGGTGCACACACACATCTATGCACAGTGCCAGCAGAACACCTATTTAAAACAATTTAAAAGCCATTTTCAGCACAAAAAAAAGCATTGAAAATATATCTGGCTGAAGGATACTTCAGAATCTATGACTGCCAATGAGAACCACAGCCGTCAGAAACTAAATAAAATAATCAAACGGTAACTGTATGAACAGGACTTGAACTGGGGCTTCCCGCTCCTGCGCACACCCCCTGCGAGCAAACCGGCGGGTGACCCAAGGGAGGCGCAGGGCCGTACCTGGGCCGAGGCACTGCCGGGGAGGGGGGGTTCTTCCGCAGCAGAAACAGCCGCTCTCCGGGCCCGCGTCTGCTCCGCCCGCCCGCCCCGCTCCGTGCCGGAGAAGACCTTTCCCCGACGCCGTCCACCCGGGGAAGAAGCGGAGCCGAACCCCCGCGGGAAGGCGTTCCGGGCCAGCGCTGCCCACAGCCCCGCAGCCCCTCAGGCCCGCTCGCCCCGGGCAGGGCTGAGGGCAGCGCGGAGCTCAGCTCCCCGCGGGGGGCGAGGGGACGCGGCCCGGCCGAGCGGCTCATGTCCCTGCCCGCGGCAGCGGCTGGACCAGGGGGTTTAGAGGTTCCCTCCGGCTCCGGGGCGCGAAGCGAACGAGGCCGCCTTCCTCGCCGCTCCGGACCAGCCCGGACCGCCCCGGGTGAGCGCCGGCACCGGCGCTGAGCCGCGCCCGCCCCTCCCGCGCGAAGAAGGGCTCCCGCCCGCGCCCGCCGCGCAGACGCACCGCCCGCCCCCCGCCGCCATTCCGCTCCGCCCCGCCGCCCTCAGCGCGGGCCGGGGGGCTCCGGGGGGCTCCGGGGGGCTCCGGCGGGACCGGCAGGACCGGCGCTCCGCGGCGGGGCCCCTCCTCGGGGGCGGCTCTCCCGCTGTCCCGGCGCCAGCCCCCGCTGCCGCCTGCGTCGGGCCCGGCGGGAGTCGGGAAATGAGGAATCTGAAAAACTGGGGGTCAAGTTTAACACGGTCTGTTCTACATGTCAAAGCTTCTGCATGCCCACATGGAGATAAAGTGTCAACTACAGACTAAAAGGATGAGCTGGGAGGGTGTTTAAGAGTTGCAGCCAAGTTTCATCTGCATTCCACCATTCTCGTCAATGGTGCAGTTTTGTACCGGTTGATACTCTGGCTGTGTCACTGCTTAAAGCCTATGTTCTCTCTTCGTAGGAAATATTACTTCACCTGTGGAATCACCGAAGTAAAGCGACCTTGACAGCAGTCCCAAGAACCTCTGATAAGCCCCAAACTAAGCAGTGGCGTTACCGAATCAAAAAGAATTCTTAACGAGAAATTAATAACAATTTTCTGCTGCGTTTTTTTGTGTTCTTCCTCTCTGATGGACATGACATCGTTGGTTTTGCATACTAGAACCAAACTTCATTTTTACCAAATTAAAATAGGTTTTTGGAATGTAAATACAGGTGGACTTTGATTTCGTTGCATGCTGTAAAACACGTGCAAATGTGAAGTTGCTAAACTGCTGTCATGGCCGTTCCTTTATATAGGCACACACCTATGAAATGCAAAGCTGGTAATTTTCACTCGACTGCAAATTGAAACAGATGGGTGCCAAATCTATGTAAGGTTCCAGCCAGCATAATCTTGATATATAAGACTCTGATCATTACGCAGGAGATTTCAAAAAGGTCCATGCTCAAAACACATAGAGAAATAAGTATCTATTACATATTCTATGATAGAAGTCAAATATATAGTATTATATAGAATATTATATCTACAATATATATTATCATTGTGGCACGGTGGTGTTGGGTTAATGGTTGGACGTGATGATCTTATAGGTCTTTTCCAACCTTTGTGATTCTGTGAAAAATCTGTGATGGCACTACATATACTAAGAACAATTCAAAACTTTGCATTGACTAATTTCAGCAGCACGATGCCAGCATATTGTAATTATGGCATGTTATATACAGCATGCCCTTCACATAGACTAATGGAAGGAAAAAGAATGGGTCATGTACCGATGCAAATTCCATAAGAAAACTGGCAGTCAGCAGAGATGTTTGTAATGTGGCTTTCCAAAAAGGAGGATTTCTCAGAGTGTACTGATAGTCTCCAATCCAGCTGTAGTGCCGGCAACTCTAGGTACATGGTTTGGTATATAGCCTGCTACACCCAGCCTCTTAAACAGCTATCTAAAGATGTAAGGGCTTAAAAATCCTATGAAACGGCCTGCTTTTATTTTTGTTTTCTTAAAAATATAATTTTAGTCTTTTTAAATATTAGACCCTAAGGTACAATCAGCCCTGCTGTTTTTATTAGGTAAAACAAATCTGGACTCAAGATCGTAGGCTCTAGGGTTGCAGTCACATGAATCTCAACGTATTAGGGAGAGAAGCCATGCTAATTCCATACAGATGTGCTGTTGCATTCCTGTAAATTTTCAGGCTGAAAAGGAAATGCTAGTTACACCCCTTTCCCCTTCAGCCTACAGTAGAACATTTCACAGATTGCTTATGTGTTTTGCATTCAGAGAAAACTAGTCCCAGATCTCTTTGACCAGAGACTCTGTTTTTAACTTGTCATTGACGTTTTAAAATCAAAAACCTGTGTTTGCTAATTCAAGCATCATATCTATGAGATATATATTTTTTAACAATATAGGAAGCCTAGCCTTTGGGTCTCAGATTTTTTTTCAACATGCGCACGTGAAAATGTGAACAGCTTTATTCTCTTAGATGTTCTCCTTTGCTAAGGAAGAAAGTATATTTATATTTTTAGCTATGTGCAAATATGCAAGTATGGTTTTATATATGTAAAATGTAAATATTTTTTAGAAGGACTTGGTATCAACTTCCCAGCTAGAGCAAAGAAAACAAAACAAAGAAAATGTGACGATATTTACCTTAGCCTAGAAAGTACTTTGCACACAATAAGAGCAAAGACTTGTAAGACTACCGTGACAGAGCTCGTCTGACCAGCAGCTAAAACTAAGCCACGTTCTCCACTGATTTCCATTGGCACAGGCCTCAAAGAGACTTTTGGTAGTGGCAGATATATGTGAATGTGACAGTAGAAAACATCCAATATCCATCTTTGCAGGCTGAGAAAATTCATAGACGCAGCCAGAGATGGGAATGACTAGAATAATAGAGGAAGGGCAGAATGTGCTTGTTTGCGTGAACCTGTTATAAACTTTTGAAACTGAAAAGTCACCTTTGCGTATCACAGTCCAATTCTGAAAGGAGGCAGATTTCAACATCGTTTCTTTGTTCAAAACATTCATCCTTCCGTGCTGTGTACTGGATCTCGGCTGTGATGGCTATGCTTCAACAAGCAAATTAAAATGTTTTTCTAAGCACTACAAATTTAATTAGCAGCTGTTACAAACTAGTTCGGTCTTGCTTTTCTAACAATGTAAGAACACCCATGTGTCCAATCTTTTCCTCAGTTTTCCCCTTGGGTAATACCATCTTTTTTCTGACAATGTGGAATCACTATTTCTAATTGGAATTATACATTTAATATTTTGAATTCGTAGTTTCCTCCTTTGTAGAGAGTTTGAAGTCAGTCTACTAAATTTACTTGTAAGGAAACTCTGGCACCTAAAAACACAGTGATGGCGAGGAGGCTGTTCATCATGCACAGAAAGAAGTAAAAAAATAGGGCAGTAAGAGATGCCCTAATGGACTCCCAATTCAGTATTTGAAAAAGTCTGGCCAGCTCTTTTGGTCATCTTTATTACACTAATCAAAATAAAACTGAAGAGGAAATTTGGTTAAAGTTCTCAATAAATGATCATTACATAAACCTAAGTATCTTTTAGGTGGGTCAAGACAAATCAAATCACAGTCTTCTCGGTTTATGAGTAACAAATAGTAATATCTGGGTAGAAAATGTCTTTGCATTAATCGAGAGAGCAGCACTGAAAATTTTGACTGTAAAGGGAAAGACAAGAGTCCGTATTGACGTCTTAAAGAAAGAGGCCTGTGCAGTAGCGGAACAAGACACAACAGGCATTAACAAAAGAGGTGGGCAGGGGCTACTTCTGATAAATCGTGCTCTTCAGAAGTCCCTCAGAAGTAAGGATGCCCATAGCTACCTGCTTCCTGCAAGACTGGATTTCTCCACAAAAGGAAAGGGAGGAACCGACTCTCCAGTCACACCATATCCTTTTAAAAGGTACGGTTCCCTACTACTGTTGGCTTCCCGTGAGGGCCCACATTCAGTTTAAGCATCCTTCCCTCTTCTCATTTGTAGTAACAGCCCCCAGGAACTCTCCAGACCAGAGACTGTCTTTCTTCAGTTGATTTGTACACCGGTGCTTCGATCCCGGACGTGGACTTCAGCTCTTACCGGAACGATTGTGCTGCCGTTGCACCTGCGAACTGTAGCTTCAGACTCACGGAGTCTGCTACCATGATCCTTTTCTTTCCAAACCAGCATAAGCAGCTTTGGTCCTCTGCGTTCAGAGACAACGTGTGTTAAACTCGTTGTGAGAATTACAGTAGCGGGCTGTAAGCGCTTTCCAGATCAGAGATTATTTGCATGCAGATTATTAGCATAATGTTGCTTTGATCCCTGATACGGATATGAGGACAAAATTTTTCCCATGTATTAAGCAAGAGTCTGCAATTTACCTTGGGCTGGTCACATCATGGGTATTATGGAACAATTTCTGTATCTGGTTGCTAGAAACAACTCCCACTTTCACCAGGTATGAATAGGCTTCCACATGAAAAGCCCAGACGTGCTTCCCTTTGGCAATCCCGGTGTCGCCAATGATGTAATCCAGGGTTGTGTAGCATCCGATCTGCATGCGCTCAGATCCCAGCAGTAGAGGAAATCCAGCCCTGCTTTCCACAGAGGTTCTTCCTGGGTTCAGCAGGAGATGTTCGCTGTTGTACCCACATTTGTCATCAAAAAGAAAACTGAAAACTGAAAAACAGTATCCAAAAAAATTTCCTCTTAGTTAAGTATTTGGCCTTCTGTGCTTATAAACTACATTTTAAGTCATGCTGGCATCAGAATTTCTCACTTTTAAAGGTTACCGGGAACGTCATGCAAGCTAAAACGGTCTCAGCATGCCACCTACTTAACCTGTTTGTTAACAGTGCTTCTAAACAGTTACGCAACCGGTAACAGTAGAGTAGAAGTCTGGGAACTACTGGAAACCACCTACAGCTCTTAACACCGACAGACACAGATTCAACACCTTGTGGACAGAAGAAAACCCAATACCTGGAGCTGGAGGCGTACGCAAAATAACTTCTCGGCTCCAAGGGCTACAGATGGACCCTTTATATGCTCGAACTCTAAAGGCATAGGAGCTGTCATCATCAAGATCAGATATTACTTTGCTCTTGCTGCAAACTTTGATCTCCTGCCACGTCGCACTCTCCTCTTCTCTGTTAAGCTTATGATACTCAAGAACATAGATATCAGCTGAGTCTGTCTTCCCAGGGCATTCCCAGCTGATCAGAGCTTTGTTGTACATTCTGCTCTGCTCTTCATTGATTTCTGGTATTTCTAGACCTGGAATGCCAGAGATTCAGGAGAAAAAAACCCTCAAATTTAGATATATGTTGTTTTAGAATTAACCATACAAGCCCTTTATTGAGTGGCTATAGCACTTGGGGGGGGTGGGGGTGGGGGCAGAAATCTGACTCAATCAGTTAAAGAGTACAGATGAGGATGGTTCCATTCATGCACTTACATAAATCCCTTACTTTCTGTTTTTACTTCGAAAGTTGTATTATTTATTTTTGCTGGCAACTAAAAAAGCATCTAAAAGCCTATTCTTTTCTGTCATGTTAACAAAAAGCTTCTAGGAAGACCTAGTATTACTTAACTACAATGTTTTGGAAGCCAATGTAAACTGGTACTGAATGCAACGGCATCTTAGCTTCTTTTTCAAAGCTGAAGCTAGCATTGCTGCCAGGTAATGCCTTGTGGATCACAGAGACAGAAGGGACAATGCAAGTCACAAGACTGAGTTCTGCAGCTGCAGCCCTGCATAAGTTTTGCCTCTTTCCAGAGAAGCCCTTGAAGTCGTAACTTGAGAAAGACCTGATGCTCTCGCAATTTACCATTGGAATGGAAGGACAAGTCACCAAGGATCTCTTCTTGCTTAGCTATGTCCACCACAAAGTCTTCAAAAGTAGTTTCAGCTGCTGGCCTGAAGCTCTTCAGAGATTCAGTAGCTTTTTGGATTCTGAAAGCACAGAAGCAAAGGGATGGCAGAACAGAGAAAAGGGAATTCACATGTGTGCATTCCTTAAACTAAAAATGCTAGGTTTTGCTTTATAAAAAGTTCTGTTTTCATGTACTTACTGATGTCTCCCAGAAATTTCTGTCTCTCTAGACAGAATTCAAATGCAAAATTTAAGGTCTTTTGTACAGCAGTGTAAAGGTATCAGTGTAAAGATAATGAAGAGGCAATCGTTCAGCTGGTAGAGCATTTTAACAATTTGGGGCATTATGTTCAAAGAACAAAATAGATGTGAAGCGCTAATGGAGAACAGCTATTAAGATCAAAGACTTGAAAGCCAGAAGAGACCTGTTAGATTAACTTGCAAATACCCGATACAATCTCTGAGCAAAGGAATGTGTCAGGGAGCTGAATGGGCTACCCTTCCAGTGCAGTCCTACTGAACAAGGCCACGTGTTGTCACAGGACAGAGCCCCTCCTGACTGCTGTTTCTTAACGCACACTGTAATGTAGCAATTTCTACTGAACGGTACTGGGACCATCTCTGAGCCTTTGCAATACAAGGTACTGCATTCACAGAATTACAGAATCACAGAATCACTGCGGTTGGAAAAGACCTGTAAGATCATCAAGTCCAACCTGAGTACTTTGCTAGCAGGTGTCAAAAGAATATGACTGACCAGACATCCTGGAACAGTATCTGTACTTCAAACAGAAGAGAATTAAGATACCTGTCATGAAGCTGTTTTGCTGTTTGAACAAAACAAGATGGATCAGTTTCTTTAAGCACCTCTTGAGCATATCCTACAAGGCCATTATTTTCCAGGAGCCCTTGATATTCCTCTGCTTGCGTTTGCAATTTTTCCAGCCTTAAATTCTTAGAAGTTTCAATTGCCCCAAGAGCTGCGGACTTCTTCTCTTCTAGGACATGAGATAATTTCTCAAAGCTCTGAGATGCTTCTTCTTTAGCTCGTTCACTGTTGCGCGAGGAGGGAACAAAAGACATTTTAGACAGATTCCACAGCACTGTGGCTGTGTACAGAAACATACCTCAAGTTGTTCAAGGTATCACAGCAATCTAGTCATCCATTTGACAGACAAGACTAATGAGCTTTGTTATGCCCATCAGCACTGAAAATGTGATCAGCACTGCACCCAAGCTAGTAAGCGTTTACTGGATCCACACAGAGAACGAAGAGCAGGAAAGTATTCCTCGGATTATGTCTTGAGTTACGCATAGCATGTGTCTAAACAGCTCATGGAAAAGCACTGTAAAAACAGGTCAGTTTCTGAAGTCTTCATGCCCAAGAGCTAGGTGCTCCTCCACCTTCCCCAACCACACTGAGATGGGGGTCCAGCCCAGCTTCTCACATATGCCCTCAGAACTGTAGGGTCACCTCTAACTAGTGCCCTGGATAAAAGGAACTACAAAGCACAGAGACAATCTTTATCAAGATACAGGCAGGGCCAGGAGCTCCTGCAATTTCTGCCATTGTGTTTTTCAGCTTGTACGTGAGCTCCCAGCTCTGACTCTTCTGCAGGGAGATTTTACTCTTCATTCTGACTTCATTGCAACATCCTCAAGGCAAACAGCCAGTGTAAATTGTGAAGCACCGTTAATACACAAGAGCTGTAAGTCTAACCCACCTCTCTTTGATTAAGGTATCAAACAAGCTTTATTTCAATTAAATTTACAGCAGCACCCAAAACTTAACTTCCCTCTGTATGTTGCCCATATTTCCAACACTGTCAGGATTAGGTCTTACCATTTGTGATTCAGGACTAACACAAACTGTTCAGAAATTGTTTTACTGGCTAACTGAAAAAAGCCAAAGGATTTGAAACACTTCAGTGAAAACAGTTTGAGTCTCTGCTCTGTCCCTGCAAGGGCTATCCCCAGACAACACGGAAGACACTCTTACCTCTGTTTCTTTCAGCAGCAGATCCAGCTGTGTGATGTGAGCTTTCACCTGGCTCTCCTTACTGATGAGGTACTCAATATCTTTTGAAAGCTTCTCCTGTTAAAACAAAACAGCGAGCTAGCAGAAGAAGGGTATCCCACCCAAACCGACAACCAGCACAGGCAGGTCATCCAGCTAGCACTCGCTTTATCTAGTTACAAGGACAACAGCCTGCCACCAGTTATGAGCAGCAACCCTGCGGAGAATTGCTCAGTGACCCGCAATGACTGCACAGGGACATCAGGCCACTGATGTGGGCAGGACTGGGGGCACAGCCTCTAAGGACAAGAGGTAACAGCCTCTAAGGACAAGAGGTAACAGCCTCAGCTGGCTCTGTCTTCCCCAGCCACAAGTGCCACCTTCTCTTAGGCTAGGAACATGAGGCTTCAGGACGTTACTAAAACTTACAGAAAAGCCACGTTAGTTATTAACTCATTTGTAGTAAGATTTGCTAGAAGAATGAGTGGTTCAAAGCATGAACTTATGAGTGTCTCTGCATTTCCTTACTTGCAAGAGTTAACAGCTGTACAGGAAAAGCCTTGCAAACAGGCAAGGAGGCCAAAGAGCACAAGGCAGGCTGGTCTGGTCTTTCCGCCCCCCCCTTTTTTTTTTCTTGTGAGCAAGAGAGGAAGAAAAGGAAGAAGAGGAGGTAGAAGCAATCATTCTTTAACAACAAAGCAATGTTTGCAAGTCTTCCCTGTTGTACTGCGAATTAACAGCTATGCAACTTCAGAAACATACAAGGTCCCAACAGATACTTCCAATGCAAATTTTTCAGGAGTGCTTCTGAAGTATCAGCTAATCCAAGCCACAAGGACACTTACCTTAAAAAAGCTAGATTGTAAAGTATAAACTGCTTAAACCTTTTGCATTGGTCAGTACTGCTATACTTTAGTTGGCTAAAACAAGGTGGAAGGACTTTTAAGAGGTTATGTTTCAAGCCTCATAGAAAATACAGTTTCTCAGAAGTGCGCTATGTCACACTAATATAGATATTAACAGATGTTGCACAACAGCATGCCTCATGACTAGTTCAGTGTCCTCTAAACACACATCCTGGCTTCCTGCCACAGGGAGTTTGCCCTTACACCAGAAGCTCAGTACTTTTCCCCTTCTTAAGGCCAGGTCCAACAATATTTACTTTTACCTTAAGGGTTTTGTAGGCAGTGCTCATGGTTGTTACTCTATGGTTTGCATGACATCCACCCAGTTTACAAAGATGACAAACAGGCCTTCTGCAGATTTCACAGTACATGTTTACCCTCTCCATTTCATGTTCTGGACACATCAAAATCTGAAAAACAAAGAGAGCAGAGAGAATGCAGGTGTACTTCCAAAAACTGAGGTGCTCAACAAACCATCAAAACACTAAATCACCCCACAGCAGCATCTGATTTCATCAGTGGATTTTTTATATTCAGTTTATCTTCCACCTTTTATATTTGTCTATGCCAGTGAAAGCCAGCAGATGAACACACACAGTTTCACGAGGTTCACAGTGAGTAAACCTGTAGCGATGTCTGTGTACACATCATGTAGCCTCCATACTGCAATCAACCATTTTGCTAATCCCTGAAGTTGTTTGCGTGCCTCAAGCTCCCTACACTCCTGTTCAGAGCTGTGAATGCAATATATAACACAGCCACGCTGTCAAATTTAGCTGTGTCCATGCCAGCATCTCTTGAAACAACTACGAACTGTCTTAAGGCAGGAGTTGACATAATACTGTAATGATTTAAATTTAAGCTAGACTCTGATCAGCCACATAGCCATTGCTCTTGGAGCAACAGATGAAATGCAGCCACACCACCAGTCACAGTCATTTTAAAGATAAAAGGCTCCAGTGTTTCATTTTTTCTGTCTGACTCCAATTACAAGTTGTTCATGCTGAGTGTTAAGTACCAGCTTAAACAGCATTGTGTTAACCAGTGTTAAGTACCAGCTTAAACAGCATTGCGAAAAAGCTGCTGTTTGCTAAAAGTAATCTTTCAAAAATTGAACACGTTGAAGTAACTGCTCGAAGAGGCCAAAAAAGTGCTGCTCAACTCCAAGCTCAAGCAACAGATAAAACCGTCTAAAAGGGGGTGGGTGGGTGTGGGTGTGTGTGCTTGTGCACATGTGTGCGTGTGTGTTTTAAAAAAAAAGAAATGCTTTGCCTCATTCCAGAGCACTGAAAGACATTTGGGTCCATCTACTCCATGTTACCAAAGAGAAGCTCTTGAGAAAGCTTTTCAGTGTCATGTCAAGGAGGAGAACACGACATCAGTGCCAACAGTCAAGCTTTAAAAGCATCATCTTTTAACACACGCGCACACATACAAGAAAGGACAGGAAAGGGCTCAAAAATAGAAGTGAGTAGCATAAATATGGACACACTAAGCTAAAATTGCAAACCATCTCTGAAACCAACTCTCAAGCCCCAGATGTTATCTTAGTCTATGGTGAAAAGCCCAAAGACACCAGTCTCGCTAGCACCTTGGTACATAAGACTGTCATTCAGCAGCATATGCAATAAGCTATCCCATTGTCATTGACTGCTGGATTCGGGGGGAGGTGCGAGGAGGGAAGGAAACTTTCAGGAAAATCATCTGTGCAGGCAGACATGTTCAAAACTGCAGTCATGCTGTCAACAAGAACAAAAGCTTATGGTTCACTCAATGAATAACAGCAATAGTCAAAAAAGGAACAACGGTCCCAAAAAGCAACTACCATTGCACAGATATGTCTGAAGCTATATGCAAATGCTGCAACCCAAATTCTGTAAGATACGGTATACTTACCTTGGGTCTGAAGTTGGTGGTTGGTCCTACGTGTTTATGTTGGGCTTTCACAGTTCCCCAAGGATGGTGTATTTTGAAACATTCGTTGCAATAGCTTGCCCTGCAGTCCATGCAGCTCTTTGTGGACTCTTGAGGTGGAGGTTTGCAGAAATTGCACATAATAGCAATGGCTGCCCTGGCTGCCTGTCTGTATCTTTCCACAATGGTTTCCAAAGTAAAGTTGCGAAATAAGCCATTGATGCCTCGTTCTCCGAGATCAGTATCCCGCTGGCAACCCGGACAAGGAAACAGACTCGATCTAGGAGTCAGTGAATTACGTTTTCTGCCTGTGTAGACACCAAATCCTGATTTAGGAGGAGTGTAAACAGAAGAGGTTTAGATTTTAAAGGGAGAAGCACAGGAATTTAGGAACCAATTTCAAACTATCGTAGCACATCATCCAAACCAGTACAATACCAATTCATATGCACTCTGCCAAGCCAAAGAGAATACATTTGCCATGACAAGGTAGTGTAATGTCTGAGTTCAGGGGGCATTACAAACTACTGCTCTAAAACTTAGTTCTATGGTAAGGTTAATTTAGCTATTCCAATCCTATCTTCTTCGTCTAGTTTTGCATGCACTCAAGCCGCAGCCTTTCAAAAGACTAAACACAAAACCTTCCGGAAACCAGTTGGTTTTAGGCTAACTGGCTGCCCACATAGAGAGCAACAGCTTCGTAACACGCTGAAGTGTAAGATGTCTATTCCCAGAGTGAGACTGGTTATTCCCAGACAAATATAGCCAACTTGGAGCTCCCTGAAGTTTGCTTTGGCCGAGTCAAACTTATCTGGCTTACCCCAAGAGGCATCATAGAAATATAAAGAGGAAAACAAGAGAACTAGATATCACCAGTACGAAATCTCAGCCAAATCATTCAGTCAAAATACGTAGAGGCTGACTTGGCCCTTGCTGAACGGCTTTGATAAAGGAGGGCTGCTAAGTAAGCCCCGCACACCAAAGGGGATGCTGAGACGGTTATGTCTGAGAGATTCCTCTACCTTGAACTGGGGAACCACAGATCTGCATGGTTACACAAGGGTACAGCTTATCTCTTTTCATTTCAAAAGGGGACAGTAGAGAAGCTGCACTCCTACGAAACAGCTATGCACAAATTTCCCCTCTTCTCCAAAATAAAGTGATCCAAGGCTCAAGTAAAGTCGCAAGCCTAGGGATTCTTTGGAGCCTGTTCCAGGGGATGGCTCACACAGACCCAAAAACTATTTACAGGGTAACATTCTTGAGGCTATCAAACAGAGAGTGCATCCCCATGTCTCACTCGTGAACCCACAGGGCACAACTATCAAAATTAGTCCTTTATGTATTACTGAAGCAGGTTAAGCCAGTGTTTAGGCTTAACATGTATCCTCTCAGCCTCCCCTTACAAAGAAATAAAAAACCATTCTCTCGAGCTGGAGCATGGTTTTAAGATCCCCTTGAGATGACTGCATGTTGGTATAACTAATTTGTAAATAGAGGTATGACTTCAAGCTGAATTCTTAGTGTTGAAATTGGTTCTTCTTCAGAAAGTGAAATTTGGTCCCATCTGTATTTAGTGAGTATCTTCCCATCAGAAATGTTGATGCTTCATTTCTTTTTGAAGTGTCCTTTGATGCTATCCAAAAGATACTTGCCTTGTGTCACTCTTCTGTGGGTGCTTCACCCAACAATCCAAAACCTCCCTACCTCTCACGCCCTTTCCAGTCTCTTTAAGAAAACAAACCAACACTCCTGTAAGAAACTAGTTCCTTTAAAAATCTTCAAAATGTACCCCATGGTAGTTATGCATCACTATCAGCTAAGAAGCCACAACCAGAGCATGAATAAATGTCAGTCTCAAACTCAGCTGGTCTCATGCTTTTCTGTAGGTTCTGAGCAGAACAGCTAGACTGCATTAACAGAACAGTATGGGTGACATAAGGCACCGGTATACAATTTTCTGGCTAAGGGAAGCAGAGATTTTTTTTTTCTTTTTTTTTTTTTAGTACTTACTTGAAGTGAATTAATTACCCAAACTGCACATCCTGCAGTACCTGTAACTTGGCATACACAGCAACACACACATGCAATGCACAGCAACAACAGTGAAACGCAATCTGTATTTCCAATGTATGCTCCGAGCTAGCACTGCGCACAGGAACACAAAGAGATCTTCTACACAGACTTCTACAATGGCCTAAACAAAAAGATGATTTTGCATGCAGTGCCATGCAGTCAACAGAAAGGGATCTGGAGTACTTACATTTGCTAAAACTAAGAAAATAATGATACCGTGTCGTATGTACAGGGACTGCCTACAGGCAGTATGCTATAGCAGAGAGCAAGCAATGACAAAGCAAGATAACAAGAAAGAAAAACATAGTGCAGTGGTCAAGTTTAAAAATACAATCTGAAATTCGTATCCAGTCGCATGCTTTTGAAGTCTGGCCCAAGCGGCTCAAATGTGAAAGGGGTGTTTGTTTAACTCAAAGGTGAGTTCAGCTGCATCCCAATGGAGGCCTTTCATTCTGCCCACGGTGGACCAAAACAAGACCGTCATCATGAGCCATGCTCTGCGAAGACTGGTGACACTCTGCTTACGGAAAGCAATCCAGCGTCAAGGAAGTCCTGCGCACCTTCAGATGTCTCATCCCTTTTCACTGACAGAACTCTAAGAGCCCAGGATTGGTTTTTTCCCCCTGTTTTAAACCCTGGAAGTTTACTTGCTAAGCTTCTTGGCATGCTCTGCCGCTTTAATACTTCAAGTATGGGAACACTTTTTGCCTAGCAAGTGTTACAACACTAACATGCAGTAAGAATTAGCCTGCTTTCTGCTTATAGGATTTCTACACTCGTATTTTAAATAGAAGGCACTGATGAAGTGGTAAATTATTTCGAGCACTATCTTTCCTATCTGTCTTGTGTTCAGTTTGCTAAAACTGAATTCTGCTTACACACAAAAAAAAAAAACCCCAAAAAAACCAAAAAAAACAAACTCCACAAAAAAACAGCAGCAAAACCCACAGATTTTCTAGTCGTAGTAAATGTGCAGCTCAGAGAAACTTAGGTCCTCCCCGTATGCTCTTTTACTCTTTGCCAATCCAGTTTACAACAAACAAGTATGTATTTTGTGAAATATTAGGAATCATCACAAGACATTTTCCACTGTGGTTTGTAAACAGACTGTTCCACTTGCAATGAATAGCTCAATCAGTAACTAAAAAATTAGTGCAACATATGCTCATGCTCACACTCCAAACTCACAAATATTACGATACAGATTGCAAAGAAGCAAGTCAAGGAGCAGTCTTAAGTATGACTTTTAAAGACAATGTTTAAATGCCCTCTTCCCAAGGAGAGGTACCAACACTTAAAATGCTGAAAAACCCAACCTGCAGCTGATGGTGTACGAAGGGATAAGACATCTTAAAGATAAAATCGTGTTTTCCAAGTAAACAGTATCACCAGAATTCTATGGTTATGGAACACATGGAAGTTAAATGTGTGAGAGTTTAAAAAAAAAAAAATATTTTAAAAGTCACCTGGATTCTCATAAAAGTTTTTCAAAAAATATAAATGTATACTGCCACCCCCCCAAACTCAGTTAATGCTTTTGGACAGATTTTTAGGAAGAAAGGAAAGAAAAAAAAATGTGAGAGGAGTCAGTAGCTGCAAAATGTCATTTTCAGATACTTTAATCTTCCCCAAATCAAGGGTGCTTTCTGCAAGGAGGGCAGATAAGGACAGCTTTCCAAGAGCTCTGACGGTGTCCTACCGTATCTTTGTTTTACGACACTTTCAGTCTCCAACTGAGGCAATTTAAACTTCCCCTTCTGATTAGCTGCTTTGTCCTCCACTGAGTGTGAAATTCAGAATTGTGTTTAGCTCAGTTCATGTCTTTCTTGAAGGACACAATATTCCTACGGATTGCTCATGTGCCTGCCAATATTATGGCAACATGGAGCTTTGGGGTTTTTTTTCCCCATTTTTGACAGAACATCTCATCAAAAAAAGAAATATTTATGTTATCAAGCCCACGCAGTGGCTGAGATGCTCAGATTAGCTCAGTTTTGGAAATTAGATGTACTTAAAACAAAGAGACACTGGCTATCCTTCAACCTGACTGCGTCACTAAGCACGCCAAACATTACAAGTGTATCAATTTAAAATACTTAGTTTTCCTCATATATTCATGTGCTGTGCTAAATTGCCAGATCCAGATCTACCTACTCAGATTAACATGGTGTAAATTTCAACCATCTGCTTCGTTATCAAATTAGGTGAGCTCAGATACAATGAAGAACCGGTATTACCTCCATTTAAAAGTGATGGCCAACCATGACCTCTCAACGTTACAAAGATCAATCTAGTCATTACACTTCACTACGAGTGAGAGAGCAGTTTTACTGAAACTTGAGCATGTAAACTCTTGAAAATTAAAAAGCATGGGGCAGGAGGGTGACTGTTGGGTTTGCCCTTTAAAGGGAAGAGAGAACGTGCGTTTTTGCACCCATCAATGTATGTTCAGTCATGCATACACACAAGAAAAAAATATAATCCAACCCTTAACTGAATTCCAGTCCAGTTGACCTTTAAGTCAGTGTTAAACAGAATGAAAAGCTTTCCTTATAGAAGTTCTTTGCTGTACCTTTGCTCACTGCAAAAGCCATTTTGTGGACTTGACCACTGACAAAAAGCTATATGCTAACCAACAATATTTCACTCGAGATCTAAATGCTAGACTATCTCTAGCCAATACAAGAAGTGAAGCATTTCTACCTCTCCACCCAAAAGACCTCCTCTGTGAGGCTGCGAACAATGAACAGAAAGCCGTTTAGAAATCGAAAAATGAGATATACCATTGGTTTACAATGGTTCAAATGAAAAGCATCAACTGTTTTCTCTCCTGTGGCTGTTAAACTGCTGCAGGGCTGAAAAGCAAGAATGTTTAATTTCCTAGCACAGGAAACAACTGTAGTATTTAAGCCGAACAGAAAAAGGGAGAAAGAAGAGATTTGGAGGGGGCACAGGGAGAAATACTTCAAATATTCAGTTTCTGCATCATCTGTCAGTGGTGCGCAAGTGTCAACATAACCACATTACATGCTTTACTCTAATTACACCAACACTGTAATTTCAGTAACAGTTCAGTAACAGAAAATGGATTAGCAATAATAAATATCCTTCATTTTAATTTTATATGCAACATTTTTTTAATAAAAAATATTTTATATACAACATGAACAGTGGGACTTTTTTAAGCCAACACATTAGATCTTAAGAAGCACACGCACTCCATTTCAACTGAAAAATAAAGAGTTCCGGCCTTTTACAGTAAGATAAATTGTATTTGTAAGCTCTATGTGCACAACAAATACAGAACATGGACCAGTTCCTTCTAGCTTCTCAAGAATTTAAATGCCAAAATCATTTTAAATAGATGATACTCCTCATGAAGATAGCAGGGGTTCCTTAAGTGAAAGAAAGATAAAGAAAAAACCCACAGTGGGAGGAAGGAGTCTTACATACTTTCAAATACAACAGTAATGTCTTGACAGTGACATGCCCTGCACAAGGCTACCAGAACTTCCAGTGTTTTTTTGTTATACATGTGAGGCCCCACTTTGGATGTTTTCTTGTATGTTTGTTTCTCCTATGGAGCTGTTCTTTTACAAATTCCTGTAAGGATCACCAAACTACTAAGGCAAGGCAATGCACAGTATGGGTACTTCAGATGCAAGACGAGAATTGTACAAATGTAGCTTGCAAGCTGGTTGAACATTACCGGTACCAGAAGGCTGAGAGCAAATCTCACACCCCACATAGCAGTGGAGCTATAATACCTGTAACATTAGAAGCAAAGACAGTATAACCTGAATGTCCAAATGTATTCTTTAAAGCTCCCATTTCCATGTGCTTTTCATTTTGCAAATTTGAACTGTCTGAGATGCTGATTTGCCTGTGATGTGCATCTGCCCAGTGCTCTCTGGGGGGAAGCCCATTATTTCCAAGTCTCAACACTATCTTGCTACTCATCAAACACGTGTGCAGTCTGTAGGAAAGCATTCATCTCCCTCTACTAGCAGGTCAGATGAGGAGATAACACACATAACTTCCCATCAGTTTGCTGGGATGCTGGCACACTATTGTGGATTTAAAGATTACAACCCCTGCAACAACTTGTGTGCATGTATCTCAGGGGGGCAGGAGCACCAAGAACGGGTCTTTCTTGCCCTGTCGTCAAGGACATAACGAAGCAGCAATGCTAAACCTTGCAAGCAGGGCAGCCAACAACTGTGGCAGCACTGCGAACTGAACTCTGCAGATCTAGTAGCATCTAAATGTCAGGTTCCCAAGGGAGCTCTGCCTCCTCTGTGCACAGCGTGGACGGTGCCACAGCACTGCCTGCGCACCCCATCATGCTAGATCACTATTTCTACTGCCCGACAGAGAGCAAGCTGGAGGGCAGCTTTCCACGGAAGATTAAGGATTACCTCCTTACTTACACTGCTGAAAGCAGCATGGGGGGCCTGGTCCCCACGCACAGCCTGTCTGATACTCCCACGCTTGGCAAGCCACAGTTCTCACAAGGAGGTCAGGTCACCCACGGTGCGCCCACCACTCCTTAGGCACCCAACCTGGTGCCCTGATGTCCACGTTGTAAAACCATGTAGTGGACAGCTGCAGCGGAAACCGGTGACCGCTTCAGTCCATGCATACAATGCCGTGACAGAACATCATGCTTACTGAGGAAAAAAGGGACTAGACTTGGATTTGGGAGATGGCAGTCACCAGTGGGCTCTCTTCGTTCAAACTTCACATAACGCTGCAGGTAGAGAGAGCTGAGAAAGCAGCTGAAATGTATGCAGAGCTAAACAGTGATTGTGGGGCTGTGCACCCCATATCCAGAAAACAGGACTGTAATGAAGACAACTAGTTATTTCGTTTGGGGATTCCCTCAAATGATGCAAGCCTCAACCTGCCAAGCTACAGCAAACACAGCATTTGCTTATCAAACTGATCCTGAGAGAGTACCAGTACTAACAACTCAAGAGTTGTTTAAAAGAAGTGGGTGAAATAAAATATTTGAGCTTTGAAAACTGGGAAGGGGATGATGAACGTTAGTAACATACGAAATACAAGACACAGCTTTAGGGTTTGTCTTGTGGGCGACTCTTCCAGATCACTGCGGACTGCGGTTTTAAAGTGGACAGTTACGTCAGAAGGCAGCCTAAAAGCCAAGATGAGGTTTCTTTCAAGAAGTACTTTCGATGTATCTGTGTAAAAGAACAACTCATCTGTGGATTACACAACAGCTGTAAGAATCTTTCTAGTGTGACATCACAAAGAGCATGAGGAGTGCTCCTTAAAGCTTCCAGAGCAGACCACACTGGAAGAGGCGGTTAGCGCAGTCTTCTTACAGTCATCTGTCTCCCAATTCTGCAACCGTGCAATAACCATCATCTATGGAAAATGATTTATTGTAAGCGTAATGAATTGGGTAGGACAAAACCATCATTTGCAAAGTCTGCAGAGGCTCAGAAGGAAGTCGAACTACTCAATTTAGGCTGGCCGAAACCTGAGAGAACCACCTCAACAGTACCACTGACAGGCAATAAAACTGCTGAAATCTACACCTCAACATCGACGCTATTGAACATGATGCTACTGCATCTCAATGTAACTGAAATACAGGAATAAACAAATACAATGGTTACAAAGATTTACAGGACGCCACAAAGACTGATCTATTATATATGAAATAGAGTGCACTGTCCTTAAAAATATTCCCATTGTTCTTGCCACAGAATGAACAAGACTCGCACTATCCCTAAGTCATCTCTTTAACTGCATCAGGAGTACCGGGAAGACATTTTACCAATGCAGACGCAATTCGGCTCAAGTCAGTCAAACACATAAAATAAGGAAAACACGCAAAAATTCCGATACGTACCTGATCTACTAATCCTGTCCATGCTAGAAGAAGAGCTTTTAATTCGAGGGCTACTCTGATTAGAGGATTCAGAGCCCCCATCAGCGAAAGAGTCTTCAAATGCAGAGAGTATTTCTTTCACACATTTGTGACAGACATTGTGCTGGCAAGGAAGGATCAGTGGATGGGTAAATAATTCCTTGCATGCTGGGCAGATGAGCTCTCTTTCGATACCCTTAATGGTAACCTTCATGACAGAAAGAGGGAAAAACAAGTGTAAGTGCAGAAAACGTGAGCCAGCAAGACTTACTGCACAGCTGTATGTCTGTATGTCACAAAAGCCCAGCTCTCTAGAATAACCGTTCTATTCTAGAATCGCACATTCTAGCTGGTTTGAGGCATTCCGCTGGTTAACGCTGCAAACAAATCTCAATTAACATTTATGAAAGCACTGACAACATTCCTTTCAACTGAAATGAACGCCGCCACTAGGCAAACTCGGTTCATCTTTAGGTCATGTCTGCCTTGCAGGGGAGGAAAGGAGAGGAGGGGAGTAGTCTTAATTCCACTCAAGGACCTAGTGAAACGAAAGCAACCATACTTCTTAACAATAGGAATCCATATGTTTAACTCAGCTCGCTCGCTCGCTTTTCAAGAAGGGGGGGTGGGGGAGGGAGAAAAAAGAAATTCAGTGTCAGACTGGTTAAATAACAGGCTTTCCCGCTGTGTAATCCACATTTAAGCACTGGAACTGCCTTGACTTTGTTAGGCTAATAGTTCCAGTCCGGAACATTATCTGTTTGTTTATTTATTTCCTGCACAAAGAGCCGCCCATGGATCTCTGCAGCTCTTCAGTAATTTAATGACCCCACAGCCATCTGGCACTGCGCTCCGAGGCCGGAGTACCTGCCGGGAGAGCCAACGGCAACCGAAACCCAGCGAAGCATCAAGTGGCGGGCGCGGACACTGGCTGCCCAGCGCCCGCTCGTCCCCTCTCGGGTGGGTTTTCACCGTCCAGCCCGCCGCCAGACCAGACCGACTTTATTTATGCGGTTCCCCCACCAGCACCGAGCCCCGTCTGAAGATCTAGGGGCCAGCCCTGCCCGCTGCCCCAGCACCTCGGGCTGCCGCCGGTGCCGCTCCCAGCCGGGCAGGGACGAGGCTGCCGGCGCACACCGCGGGGGGCAAACACCCCCCAATCCACCGGCCCCCCCGCCCCTCCGCAGCACAGGGCGCAACAGCGGAGGGGATGACAAACCCCGACCCGGCGGCTGCGTCCCCAGGCTCCCCCCGCACTCACCGGGCTCTCCGGCCGATCGCCCTCCATCCCCGCGCCTCCTCCGCCCGCTGGCTCGGTGGCAGCGGCTGCCAGCCCGGCAGGGCGCCGTCAGGCCGGTCGGGAGGCGGCCGAGGGGCCGGGGCGGGGAGCGCCGTCCACTGGGCGGGGCCAATGGCGGCGCCCAGCGCACAATGGCGAGCGGGCGCGGCACCGGGCACCAGGGGCGCGGCGCCGGGGCGGCCACGCCCGCAGCGGCAGCGGCCACGCCCGTGATGTTTCTGCACGCCTGGTGTGACAAAGAACTAGAGAACACATGTAAAGATGTTATTTCACATCTACTTTAGAAACCACCTTCATAAAAATACAAAACACTGTGCTTGAAATGATTCTGATAATGCCAGTAATGCAGTCTGTATATTCAAACTGAAACATGTTACTTAACCGAGGCGGGGGGAGAACGGACTGGTAAGGACGTGAGTTGTCAGCCTTCCAACTATGTTTTGAGTAATAATTTGCAAGCTTCTGAATAACTCTATTACCCCTTAACCACCTCCGCCATCCCCAAACTTCCCGATGTTACAGGCAGGCTTTAAAGGATGTAGCTCTTACTAAGCCCTTGTCTACATTGGCACACTACCCATCGCTGACATCGGATGTGGTTTATTTGGGGCCAAATAAACTAGCAGCCGCAGACCAGAACAAAGCCCCTTTGGCTCTGCTGCCACCTTTGAAACAGTGTGAAGAAATTGGTCTTTGGTGGCACAGCAAGGCAAACCATTCTGCACTTCATGCCAGAGGTGTAGATGCCAGCAGAGGTGGGTGTTGCTAGCGTGGACAAACCTAGAGCACACATTTTCCTTCTGTTGTCCCACAGCCTAAATAGCTGTTTTGGAAACTGCCTGTTAGTTACTAGAAGGTGATTAAGGAGAACTTCATGTATACATTACGTAACTTTTTACACACGTGCGCGCGCACACGTGCACGCGCACACGTGCACGCATGTGTATATATCCACCTGTGTAAGTGTATATGCTGTGAGCGTACAGGTTGAGAGGTTTAGGAAAAAGAGTAGTAAACTGCTGCGTACAGAAGAATGTTTGATTTGTGGCGAGAATTTTATCTAAAAATGTCTTTTACCCTTTAGGATGGCGCCAGAAGTTGCTGCAGTAGGAAGAAAAGGTGGCTATAACCACCTCTGTGATCTGTGGGCATCTGGAATAACTGCTATAGAGCTTGCTGAGCTTCAGTCTCCATCCAATGTTTGACCTACATCCAGTGAGGTTAGCAAGGGGTTAAAGCGCGGTGTGTAAGTACAGCTCCCCAAATCATCCATCTGGAGTAGTGGCTACATGGGTGCTTGTGGTGTTTGGGGGTACTGCAAGGGAATTGGGTTGTAAGTGTTCTGGATGTACGTGATAGAAATTGTGACAACTCCTTTTGCTGCATAAATGCATCATGTTGTCCTGGTAGCATCTCTTAAATGGATGGACTTCTTCCTGCCAACTAAACAATGTATTCAAAATTCATGTCAGATATGTACTGCCATGTAACCCACAGAAATACTGTTGGATTTTTTAGAGCGCTTCTGCTAATGATGAAAAGCAACTTCCAGCCTCCTGAATTAAAGGACAAAATGAAATGGCAAGTACTTTTCTGTTTCACTAGATAATGATCATGTAGTTCACTGGGCAATTGATTCTCACGTCTACCACTTCCTTTTGCAGGTCCAAGAGTTTCCATCATTCTGTGAAAATGGTACTTAGGAAAAAATCCTAAAAAAGGACCGACAGCTGAAAAGTTACTACAGGTATAAATTTATGTATGGGATTTTTTTTAAGTTCTAAAATTAAAATATGCTTAATATGAGTGGTTGGAATTTTAATCTGTGTTTTTCCTTCTGTCTTTCAGCATCCTTTTTGTTACCCAGCCATTAAATCCAAGTCTTGCTATTGAACTTTTGGATAAAATGAATAATTCTGAGCATTCCACTTACCGTGATTTTGATGACGATGATCCTGAGGTGGGAATACATTTTAATCACAGACTCAGATTAAGGTTTCGTTTGCCGACAAAACTAAATGCTTATGATTTCTTGAGCCACAGAATGTTTTGTGATCTGGGAACAGGCTCAAGGGTTGCTTTTACTTTTGGTTGTGCTGCTCTGTCACACGTCCAGGCCCTTAGCAAAACTCATTATATTTGGGGGAGAGACACTCAAAGAGAAAGAGATGAAAACACTAAAATTTTGTTTGCGGTTGTCCTTCACCAATTTTGCAGCAGTATGTGTGGACTGCTTCTCCAGTCCCGAGTTCTGGCGTGCATTCTGCTTTCTGTTTCTTTGTGGAATTATGTTTCCCTTCATCTGCAAAGCAAGCATTCATAAAAATCGTGTTCTACCTCTGCAGAACTTGTTCTTTTGTTCCTCATTTGCTTTCTTATGAGAAGGAGAGAACGATCCTGTAGTTGTTTTTGTCAAGCGGTTTGGTATGTGTTTCTTGCAGATTCTATTTTCTCTCTTGGAATACTCTGAAACTCCATTTCACCTACGGTTTTGTCAGAGACAAAGTTTCTGACTTTCTGCTTTAACAGCTGGGAAGAAACAGCACGCTTATGGAAGGTGATAAGCGGTGCAGGACTGAAGTGTTCCATAAACAAGAGAAAACAGATATTCTGTTACTGCATCCTGTCTTCATCCTTAACTGTATGTTAGTGAAGACTTTCCAACTATCAATACCGTTAAACTGAGAGGCCAAAAAGGAAATGTTATCTGAGCAAAGACAAATGCCGGCCAGCATTGTCTTTACTTGCTCAAATCAAGTGTTTTAAAAACCCTTGTCTTGAAGTTAAAGACACTCTACAGATAAAATGTCTCCAAATAATTCTAACTTTCATGTACTAAAAAGTACATGCAATCTTTATTTTTAGCTTCCGCTTGATTTCTGTCTTTCTTTGTTGCTATTATGCTAAAGAAACCTGCTAAAAACCAGGTACACAATACTGGCTTTAAAGTGAATATATTTTGGAATTGAAGTATTTTATTGTTCACTTCTAGCCTCTGGTAGTGCCTCAGAGGATTCATTTGACAAGTAGAAATGGGAGAGGAGAAAAGACACGCTCTGAAATAAACTGTAAGCATGTGTACTATGACAACATTAACTATTCTTAAAATAACCATTGATATTCACTTATTTCAACTCCTATTCTGCATAGCTGACGTATATAGAAACAGTTTTAGTGATATTCAGGAAAAGAAAAACTTACGCTGTTTCACTTACGGATATAGTTTCTAGATGACTATGCAAAAGAAACATTAGTGTAAAACATTTGAATACCCCTTTTGTCAGCACTTCAGCAAATGTCACTATTGCTTCATCTTAACGGAACAGGACGCAACCTGAGCTCTTCTGAGAGCTGTTTGGTATCCCAATGGTATCCCACTGGTATCCCTGCCACTGCAGCAGGGATATTCGGAGTGATGCCAGATTGTGCTAGGTAGCAGAATGGCAGAGGAAGATTTTTCTGCCTTAATTTAGTCTCTTGTTGTGGTTTTTGCTTTTGAACTGAAACAGTCCTGTAGAAACCAGGAAAGGAGGTGGTTGATCGCTGGCCATTAAAAGCAGACTCCATCCCCCAAACTGTGGTCATTCTTTTGCTTGAATTGAATCAGAGCAATCCTTGGAGCTTTAGTTGTCTTTTCTGAAGCTAAAATTGTGGGAAGGAGTGTTAAAGAGCGTCTGCCAAAGAGCTTTCCTAGAAGATGCGATAAGCTCTCTCCAAACTTCATTCACGGCTCTTTAGTGCTATTGAATCTCCCCGAAGAACGTGTTTTCTCTAAATTACATCTGTATTGTTGCTCTAAAGAGGGCACTTGACGGCCTTGTTTGCTGAATGGTTTTCCTCATCCTTCCTAATGAGCGGGTGGGGCAAGTGGCGATCGTGCTGCCTTTGTGACAGAAGAGTACTTTCTGTGCCCCTTAGTTTCCAGCAGGCACAAGTTGCGGGTGTGCCTGTGTCAGAAGTTTCCATCAGTGGGGCTGTGATGCACTCATTAAACGGGATTTGTCTTTTTTGTTAGCCTTTGGAGCTGAATTGGGTCTAATTACAGTCCAACTTCGATTCTTGTTTTCCTTTTCTCCTTCTGTAGTTGGTCAAGTAAAATTTGGTGCACCCTTGAGGGAAGAGACAGAGCCACATCGTGAGTTTGTGAGTTACAAGCAGCGTGGGCTATGCTCTGCACATTATTCCCTGCAAATGTCTGTGGAGGAGGAGAAATCCAAGACGTGTAGCATACCTCCTTAGTGCTACTGAAGTTGGTAGTGATTTTTCTGACAAGTAACATATTGGTCCTGGATCTTTTGGTGCCATTGCACTATATGCAGCAAGACCCCTTATTTGTGGGCTCTGCCAGGTGTGATGTATGTGCTAAGCAACAGCCCTTGGTCTTCTGGGTTTCCCCTATGCTTTTTACGTCATTGCCAAGTATATCATTCCCTTTAATTATAGAGTTATTTTTTTAATTGTAGAATTACTGTGTAGCTGGGAATGTAATTCCTCTTGTGAAGGCTACAAACTACACGTGAGTGGGATTTCTGGCGTAGGTTTCCTTGTACTGCTCTGTCGTTGTACTAAAATCTCCTTCCCGGTGCCTTGTCCTTTGGTAGTGGGTCAGCTGGCTCTGGGTGTATGAGTTTGTACGTGATCTTGCTCTTCCTCAGCAACGGCTGGACAGGTAGTCTGCAGGTTCTAGTGCCCGTTGGAGACAGAGGAGAATAGCTTACCACATCTCACGTAGGACTTAGGCAGTTGTTTCAGATATGTTATTTAGACCTTGACATGACTGCATACCAACATCATTTCAGAGCCCTGGTTATACAAGTGTTTCTTAAACATGGTAATGAAGTCAGTGTTTCACCGTAAACTCATCACCGTAAACTCCAAAAGATTTTTGAACTGATTCCAAGTTATCCTGGCTTTGCTCCCCTGTTGCATTGTCTGGATTATAAAGAAAATACAATTGGTAGCATCGTATAGTTCAAATTATAATGCTTGGCTCCTTAAGAATTTCATTTATTTCTACAGACACAGACTCATAATTGCAAAGAGATGTTAAGGGAGAAGCTGAAGTTTTAAAAATACTTTTTCTGTTTCTTTCTTGCTTTATCAGTTACTGACCAAACCAAACCAGTTAGCGGACAGCTTCATGGGGCAGAGACGTGTTTTCCTTGCACCTTAGGAACCTGAGTTGCTAAACCGGGGAGAGGGATTTTCTGCAGGGACTAAAGCACAACTTTGGAGAGCACTTCTTTGTCCGGTGTTGTTGGGAGGGAGGAGCAGAGCCTTTTCCTACCTTGTGGGTTAGCAATCAGGACCTTTGCACTTTGGAATGGCAGAAGCCCTTGCTGCTCCAAGAAGGGACTTGAAGGATCCAGATTAATTCTGCTGATAAGGAAATCTCTTAGTATAGTCTGCTCCTGTTGGAGTTTGGGTATTTGAAACCTGTCCAAAGAACTTGCCTCATCTCCCTGCCTGTAGGGAAGATCCCTGATTGCTGGTTTGGATCTTTCTGAAGAGGGCAATTAACTGGTCCACTGCTCCTATCAGAATGAAGCATGCAGTCCTGATCTGTACTTTCCAGATAAAACAGAGCTATGATTTTGAAAATGATGATGTTGGGGTCTAGAGACCAAAGAAAATCTGTAGCTTGTCGTTAGATATAGAACCGATGGACAATTTAAAGTGGCATGTCAAATGCAAACTAGAGATCTGTTCACAGAATGGCTGTTCCAGCAAAGAGCCTTAGCACAAAGCAGGCTGAGGGAGAAGTTTGTAACAACCTACACGCTCTGGGAGAGAAAGTCTTTTAAATGCAAGCGGGAGCAAGAGGTGCCTGTCTGTTCCTGCAGCACTAACAGTGTGGATCCCTTTTCGTTACAGCAGTTCTTCTGACCCTTTTGCTTCTGTCTCACTAAAGCATGCTTAAATTTGATGTTTATAAGGCAAAGGACTGGACCGCTGCAGCATGAGGAGTTATTGGTGGTGGTGCACGGAGATGTGGAACTGGCACATACTTGCCTCTAACTGAGGCAGTTTGTCGCTCATTGCCACAGCTCAGGTGGTGAACAATAATCCATTCTTTTGGTGTGACTCGGTAGTGTCTGGTAATGTGACCGTACCCTTCGCTGTGTTTTACCTCCATCCCCAGAACTGGCTTAACATGGTTTGAGTTTACAACATATACTAACAACTTTTTTTTTAGCAAGAAACTTTCCCTTTGTGTCTACCTGGCTTTCAGTCACAATGTAAATAGCTTGAGTGTCTTGATCTCTGTCTAACAAACAGCCTGGCAGGAGTGATTTTTGGACAATTCAGAAGAAAAATACTACACTGCAAGATCTAACCTGGTATTTTTCATCTTATACCTTTCTTTGTCAGTGTTAGTTTTGTCTTTGTTTTCCTTTTTCAAAGCTCATGTTGTGCCCTGTTGTTGTACTGGTGTTTTCATGTGTGTAAAAGCCATTCAGTATAAGGATGAGTCTAGATGTGTGTTTCTGTAATGTAGGAAGGAATTCTTAGTATGTGCAGTACTGAAAGCATTTCACCCGTATTCATGTTTAGTTGAATCATTTGTATAGAAGGGGCTCAGTATTAGGCACTCATTCTAATTTCTTTATTTAACTGCCTTGCAAAGCATAACTTGTTAATTTTTTTGAAAGTGATTAAAAATAGAAGAGGAAGTCTCTTTGTATTTTTGTTTGGTAGTTCCTTTAAATAGTCGCATGAAAGACTATGAAATTATATAAATGTAAGTCTCTGAATTCTCCAGATGGTAATTATGTGACAGAATGAATATACACTGAATAGCAATAACAGAAAGTGGTGTCCTAAGTGTTTTCAGTGGCATTTGGCATCGTTTACAGTCTGATACATTTTCGACATTTACTGCACTGCTAAAAAAATTGGTTCCTAGCTTTGCAGTGTAGAAATTACCCTAGAAAGAGAGTTTTCTTATTTCTGTGCTCTTTAGGCACTGTGTAGTTCAAAATGTAATGCTTTTAAGTCTTGGACATCTTCATATACTGTTAAAAAAGTTAAAGAAATATTCTGTACTAGATGAAGAGCATTATTCTGCTAACTTTCTTTGATTTGTGAGATGTTTCATAGAAGTGCAGTGAGGGGAACATGGAAGACTGGGGTGCTTGGGAATGTCTTGGTTTGTTTTTCATGTGGTGTTTTTTGTTTTGGATTTGTTTGGGTTTTTTGGCATGAGTTGGCTTGGTGTGACGTGAATCTGCCAATACCATAGTTACTGAGAGCTTAGACTGTCTTCCCCGTTCGTGGAAGGAATTTCCTGTATTGCTTGATTATAAGAATGATTCATAAATTGTGTTGAGATGAGTAGCTTAGATTTCTCTGTACGCGGTTGGAGCACCTCCATCGTGTGCAATTGCTCTGGTTTGGGGAGTGTGGTTTTAGTTTTTCGGTTTGGTTTTCTTTTGGTTTCATCTTTTCAGTTTAACGCTTTTTAAAATCTGCCTTTTTCAGGATACTTTCAGTGTTTGTCGCATGTCTTGCTAGCCTGGTATCTGGGGGTCTGAGAGACAGCTGAGAACATGCCTCCTAACTGGACTGTCCTTTCCCATCCTTCTTTTGCCCCATGCTGTTCAGTACCCTCTTCAAAAATTATTACTATGACCAAGCTTATAAAGTACTGTTGTTGTCCCATTCGTGGGAGGGTTTTTAAAGTCAATCGACAGCACTTTCTGTGTTTCACTGCTTTCTTCACAACCTCCTGTGCTCATTGTGAATCAAAGAGGAGAATTCTGGTTTGGTGGCAATGCTTCACCCGTTTGTGAGGTTTTTCCAGTAAGACCTAATCCTTCTTGAAACTAGGAGAACTATTTAGTAGTTGGTTCCTTCTTCTGTTGTGGACCAGCACACACTGATCAGACTTTCTCTCTCTGTCTCTGTCCTTCCCCCACTCCCCGCTCCTGCTCTGACAGTATTGGCTTCGGCTACGTTCAGTGAGAAAAGTGATATGTGGATTTTTCAAACATCATCAAGAGGAAAAAACTACTTTTTCAGAAGCATAATATATCACCTACTACTGTTGGGGTCTTTCCCATGCTATTCTACTGGGTTTATAAAACACCTTATGAGCAGCAACTCTTTTGCGGAGCTACGTGTTTCTAAGATCGTGCCCCAAAAAAATCATCAGAAATTGAGACATATTTGGGGCATCATGAGTCATAAAAGGTATACAGTCGAGGTTGGGAGCAAATCTGGGGAGTGCGTGAGAGTTTTTTTACTTACTACCTCGCATTTGGCACAGCTGGATGGATCATATGGCAGCTTATGCAGTCACCATGCACATTACCTTTTAAAAACTTGACAGCTACGATGTAGTTACCCTTAAAAAGCATTCCTCTCCTTTTCCTCTTCCCCCTCCCTCTGCATCTGTGCTCCTGAAACAGCTACCTGGATCTGCCAGAAGGACGGAGAAATTCAGTAAAGGTCTTGTTTGCAGGGAAAATTCCGTGTCCAAACCCCAGTATTCCTTCATGCAAATGGCAAACAGACAAGAACAAGATAGTACTCCTCTTTGACCTTCTACAAATATACCCCTTTGATTCATATCTAAAGACAGAATAATAGAATATTGTGCTCTAGGTACAGAGCTCTTCTCTTTTTCAGGATAGGTCTTTTTTAGTTTTTCTGCACCTAGACAACAAGTTTCTGAGGAACTTACTAACTTGGGCACCTTCCGCCGTTTGAGATTGTCTTCCCTGCACATTAGACTTCACATAGGGTATACCTCAAACAAATGCTTCTCCCATATTTTTCCCTGTCTTTCTGTGTACTTTAAAAGCATTTGTTTGGATACAGACTCAAATAAGTGGGAGAGCTGAGCATTGCATTTGCAGTGAGCTCAGTAAATGGTTTAGATCAAAGTAATCTTCTGCAAAAATATGTGCACCTTTGCTCTGGAACAATTTTTGAGTTTTATGCTGTTGATCCTGGGAGAAGCACCTGAAAATCCAATGGCTAACGACATGTATGAGTGTTCATCTTGTATTGCGGCAGCCACCACGATGACAGTCTCGGGAACCTACCTGAGCTGGTGTGGTAGGACCCAATTTCTGTCAGTTGAAATGTTTTTGCTATAATTAAGCCTATGTTCAGAAGCAGTCTCAAGTACGTGACATGCTGAGGAAGAACGTGCAGCTTCTTTCAGGTCCTTGTTTCCACCAGGTCGGTTCCCCATTTGGGTTCCCTGTGTGGCGTTGCAATGGCTGTGTCAGTGTGGTGGAGGGAGGTGCGTGGGGTAGAGAGAAGGCGGGAGTAAGGGCTCTTAAACCCAGCTTCTGCAGAGCTGTTGCTGGATGTGTAAGTGCATCCACCTCCCAGAGGTGACGTGTTGTACACAGCAGTGCTGGGGTCAGCCCAGGGGAATCTGTACGAGATTTTGGCTTCTAGCCCCAGAAGCCCCATTTCTGAGCAACAGAGCTTATTGTTGTTCTGATTCAAAACAAAACTTGTTTAGCCTACTAAAACTTGCAACGTACACAGCCTCTCCTGCTCAATCTGGCGAGAGCTCAACACCGAAATTGCAAACGTCCAGCGATTGCTCCTACACTAAAGGTGCCAGCCCTGAAAGCTCTTGCTAGTCCTCATCTCCCACTGGTAACCTCTCAAACGAACCACAAACACTTGGGCTCTGAACTTGTTTAGGCTACTAAAACTTCCAACGTACACAGCCTCTCCTGCTCAATCTGGCCAGAGCTCAACACCGATATTGTGAACGTCCAGGGATTGCTCCTACACTAAAGGTGCCAGCCCTGAAAGCTCTTGCTGGTCCTCATCTCCCACTGGTAACCTCTCAAACGAACCACAAACACTTGGCCTCTGAACTTGTTTAGCCTACTAAAACTTCCAACGAACACAGCCTCTCCTGCTCAATCTGGCCAGAGCTCAACACCGAAATTGCGAACGTCCAGCGATTGCTCCTACACTAAAGGTGCCAGCCCTGAAAGCTCTTGCTGGTCCTCATCTCCCACTGGTAACCTCTCAAACGAACCACAAACACTTGGCCTCTGAACTTGTTTAGCCTACTAAAACTTCCAATGTACACAGCCTCTCCTGCACAATCTGGCCAGAGCTCAACACCGAAATTGTGAACGTCCAGCGATTGCTCCTACACTAAAGGTGCCAGCCCTGAAAGCTCTTGATGGTCCTCATCTCCCACTGGTAACCTCTCAAACGAACCACAAACACTTGGGCTCTGAACTTGGTTAGCCTACTAAAACTTCCAACGTACACAGCCTCTCCTGCTCAATCTGGCCAGAGCTCAACACCGAAATTGCGAACGTCCAGCGATTGCTCCTACACTAAAGGTGCCAGCCCTGAAAGCTCTTGCTGGTCCTCATCTCCCACTGGTAACCTCTCAAACGAACCACAAACACTTGGCCTCTGAACTTGTTTAGCCTACTAAAACTTCCAACGTACACAGCCTCTCCTGCCCAATCTGGCCAAAATTCAACACCGAAATTGCGAACGTCCAGCGATTGCTCCTACACTAAAGGTGCCAGCCCTGAAAGCTCTTGCTGGTCCTCATCTCCCACTGGTAACCTCTCAAACGAACCACAAACACTTGGGCTCTGAACTTGTTTAGGCTACTAAAACTTCCAACGCACACAGCCTCTCCTGCTCAATCTGGCCAAAATTCAACACCAAAATTGTGAACGTCCAGGGATTGCTCCTACACTAAAGGTGCCAGCCCTGAAAGCTCTTGCTGGTCCTCATCTCCCACTGGTAACCTCTCAAATGAACAACAAACACTTGGGCTCTGAACTTGTTTAGCCTACTAAAACTGCCAACGTACACAGCCTCTCCTGCTAAATCTGGCCAGAGCTCAACACCGAAATTGCGAACGTCCAGCGATTGCTCCTACACTAAAGGTGCCAGCCCTGAAAGCTCTTGCTGGTCCTCATCTCCCACTGGTAACCTCTCAAACGAACCACAAACACTTGGGCTCTGAACTTGTTTAGCCTACTAAAACTTCCAACGTACACAGCCTCTCCTGCTCAATCTGGCCAGAGCTCAACACTGAAATTGCGAACGTCCAGCGATTGCTCCTACACTAAAGGTGCCAGCCCTGAAAGCTCTTGCTGGTCCTCATCTCCCACTGGTAACCTCTCAAACGAACCACAAACACTTGGGCTCTGAACTTGTTTAGCCTACTAAAACTTCCAATGTACACAGCCTCTCCTGTTCAATCTGGCCAAAATTCAACACCGAAATTGCGAACGTCCAGCGATTGCTCCTACACTAAAGGTGCCAGCCCTGAAAGCTCTTGCTGGTCCTCATCTCCCACTGGTAACCTCTCAAACGAACCACAAACACTTGGCCTCTGAACTTGTTTAGCCTACTAAAACTTCCAATGTACACAGCCTCTCCTGCTCAATCTGGGCAGAGCTCAACACCGAAATTGCGAACGTCCAGCGATTGCTCCTACACTAAAGGTGCCAGCCCTGAAAGCTCTTGCTGGTCCTCATCTCCCACTGGTAACCTCTCAAACGAACCCAAACACTTGGGCTCTGAACTTGTTTAGCCTACTAAAACTTCCAACGTACACAGCCTCTCCTGCTCAATCTGCCCAAAATTCAACACCGAAATTGTGAACGTCCAGGGATTGCTCCTACACTAAAGGTGCCAGCCCTGAAAGCTCTTGCTGGTCCTCATCTCCCACTGGTAACCTCTCAAACGAACCACAAACACCTGGGCTCTGAGCATGTTTAGCCTACTAAAACTTCCAATGTACACAGCCTCTCCTGCTCAATCTGGCCAAAATTCAATACCGAAATTGCGAACGTCCAGCGATTGCTCCTACACTAAAGGTGCCAGCCCTGAAAGCTCTTGCTGGTCCTCATCTCCCACTGGTAACCTCTCAAACGAACCACAAACACTTGGCCTCTGAACTTGTTTAGCCTACTAAAACTTCCAACGTACACAGCCTCTCCTGCTCAATCTGACCAAAATTCAACACCGAAATTGCGAACGTCCAGCGATTGCTCCTACACTAAAGGTGCCAGCCCTGAAAGCTCTTGCTGGTCCTCATCTCCCACTGGTAACCTCTCAAACGAACCACAAACACTTGGGCTCTGAACTTGTTTAGGCTACTAAAACTTCCAACGTACACTCCCTCTCCTGCTCAATCTGGCCAGAGCTCAACACCGAAATTGTGAACGTCCAGCGATTGCTCCTACACTAAAGGTGCCAGCCCTGAGAGCTCTTGCTGGTCCTCATCTCCCAGTGGTAACCTCTCAAACGAACCACAAACACTTGGGCTCGGAACTTGTTTAGCCTAGTAAAACTTCCAACGTACACTGCCTCTCCTGCTCAATCTGGCCAAAATTCAACACCGAAATTGCGAACGTCCAGCGATTGCTCCTACACTAAAGGTGCCAGCCCTGAAAGCTCTTGCTGGTCCTCATCTCCCACTGGTAACCTCTCAAATGAACCACAAACACTTGGCCTCTGAACTTGTTTAGGCTACTAAAACTTCCAACGTACACTGCCTCTCCTGCTCAATCTGGCCAGAGCTCAACACCGAAATTGCGAACGTCCAGCGATTGCTCCTACACTAAAGGTGCCAGCCCTGAAAGCTCTTGCTGGTCCTCATCTCCCACTGGTAACCTCTCAAACGAACCACAAACACTTGGGCTCGGAACTTGTTTAGACACTCAAAGGTCCAGACGTATCATCGCTTCCTTTCGCTAATTCATGTCAGAGCTGAACACCGAAATTGCGAACGTCCAGCGATTGCTCCTACACTAAAGGTGCCAGCCCTGAAAGCTCTTGCTTGTCCTCATCTCCCACTGGAAACCTCTCAAACGAACCACAAACACTTGGCCTCTGAACTTGTTTAGCCTACTAAAACTTCCAACGTACACAGCCTCTCCTGCTCAATCTGGGCAGAGCTCAACACCGAAATTGCGAACGTCCAGCGATTGCTCCTACACTAAAGGTGCCAGCCCTGAAAGCTCTTGCTGGTCCTCATCTCCCACTGGTAACCTCTCAAACGAACCACAAACACTTGGCCTCTGAACTTGTTTAGCCTACTAAAACTTCCAATGTACACAGCCTCTCCTGCTCAATCTGGGCAGAGCTCAACACCGAAATTGCGAACGTCCAGCGATTGCTCCTACACTAAAGGTGCCAGCCCTGAAAGCTCTTGCTGGTCCTCATCTCCCACTGGTAACCTCTCAAACGAACCACAAACACTTGGGCTCTGAACTTGTTTAGCCTACTAAAACTTCCAATGTACACAGCCTCTCCTGCTCAATCTGGCCAAAATTCAATACCGAAATTGCGAACGTCCAGCGATTGCTCCTACACTAAAGGTGCCAGCCCTGAAAGCTCTTGCTGGTCCTCATCTCCCACTGGTAACCTCTCAAACGAACCACAAACACTTGGCCTCTGAACTTGTTTAGCCTACTAAAACTTCCAACGTACACAGCCTCTCCTGCTCAATCTGACCAAAATTCAACACCGAAATTGCGAACGTCCAGCGATTGCTCCTACACTAAAGGTGCCAGCCCTGAAAGCTCTTGCTGGTCCTCATCTCCCACTGGTAACCTCTCAAACGAACCACAAACACTTGGCCTCTGAACTTGTTTAGGCTACTGAAACTTCCAACGTACACTCCCTCTCCTGCTCAATCTGGCCAGAGCTCAACACCGAAATTGTGAACGTCCAGGGATTGCTCCTACACTAAAGGTGCCAGCCCTGAAAGCTCTTGCTGGTCCTCATCTCCCACTGGTAACCTCTCAAACGAACCACAAACACTTGGCCTCTGAACTTGTTTAGCCTAGTAAAACTTCCAACGTACACAGCCTCTCCTGCTCAATCTGGCCAAAATTCAACACCGAAATTGCGAACGTCCAGCGATTGCTCCTACACTAAAGGTGCCAGCCCTGAAAGCTCTTGCTGGTCCTCATCTCCCACTGGTAACCTCTCAAACGAACCACAAACACTTGGCCTCTGAACTTGTTTAGGCTACTAAAACTTCCAACGTACACTGCCTCTCATGCTCAATCTGGCCAGAGCTCAACACCGAAATTGCGAACGTCCAGCAATTGCTCCTACACTAAAGGTGCCAGCCCTGAAAGCTCTTGCTGGTCCTCATCTCCCACTGGTAACCTCTCAAACGAACCACAAACACTTGGGCTCTGAACTTGTTTAGACACTCAAAGGTCCAGACGTATCATCGCTTCCTTTCGCTAATTCATGTCAGAGCTGAACACCGAAATTGCGAACGTCCAGCGATTGCTCCTACACTAAAGGTGCCAGCCCTGAAAGCTCTTGCTTGTCCTCATCTCCCACTGGAAACCTCTCAAACGAACCACAAACACTTGGGCTCTGAACTTGTTTAGCCTACTAAAACTTCCAACGTACACAGCCTCTCCTGCTCAATCTGGCCAGAGCTCAACACCGAAATTGCGAACGTCCAGCGATTGCTCCTACACTAAAGGTGCCAGCCCTGAAAGCTCTTGCTGGTCCTCATCTCCCACTGGTAACCTCTCAAACGAACCACAAACACTTGGCCTCTGAACTTGTTTAGCCTACTAAAACTTCCAATGTACACAGCCTCTCCTGCTCAATCTGGGCAGAGCTCAACACCGAAATTGCGAACGTCCAGCGATTGCTCCTACACTAAAGGTGCCAGCCCTGAAAGCTCTTGCTGGTCCTCATCTCCCACTGGTAACCTCTCAAACGAACCACAAACACTTGGGCTCTGAACTTGTTTAGGCTACTAAAACTTCCAATGTACACAGCCTCTCCTGCTCAATCTGGCCAAAATTCAACACCGAAATTGCGAACGTCCAGCGATTGCTCCTACACTAAAGGTGCCAGCCCTGAAAGCTCTTGCTGGTCCTCATCTCCCACTGGTAACCTCTCAAACGAACCACAAACACTTGGCCTCTGAACTTGTTTAGGCTACTAAAACTTCCAACATACACAGCCTCTCCTGCTCAATCTGGCCAGAGCTCAACACCGAAATTGCGAACGTCCAGCGATTGCTCCTACACTAAAGGTGCCAGCCCTGAGAGCTCTTGCTGGTCCTCATCTCCCACTGGTAACCTCTCAAACGAACCACAAACACTTGGGCTCTGAACTTGTTTAGACACTCAAAGGTCCAGACGTATCATCGCTTCCTTTCGCTAATTCATGTCAGAGCTGAACACCGAAATTGCGAACGTCCAGCGATTGCTCCTACACTAAAGGTGCCAGCCCTGAAAGCTCTTGCTTGTCCTCATCTCCCACTGGAAACCTCTCAAACGAACCACAAACACTTGGCCTCTGAACTTGTTTAGCCTACTAAAACTTCCAACGTACACAGCCTCTCCTGCTCAATCTGACCAAAATTCAACACCGAAATTGCGAACGTCCAGCGATTGCTCCTACACTAAAGGTGCCAGCCCTGAAAGCTCTTGCTGGTCCTCATCTCCCACTGGTAACCTCTCAAACGAACCACAAACACTTGGGCTCTGAACTTGTTTAGGCTACTGAAACTTCCAACGTACACTCCCTCTCCTGCTCAATCTGGCCAGAGCTCAACACCGAAATTGTGAACGTCCAGGGATTGCTCCTACACTAAAGGTGCCAGCCCTGAGAGCTCTTGCTGGTCCTCATCTCCCACTGGTAACCTCTCAAACGAACCACAAACACTTGGGCTCGGAACTTGTTTAGCCTACTAAAACTTCCAACGTACACAGCCTCTCCTGCTCAATCTGGCCAAAATTCAACACCGAAATTGCGAACGTCCAGCGATTGCTCCTACACTAAAGGTGCCAGCCCTGAAAGCTCTTGCTGGTCCTCATCTCCCACTGGTAACCTCTCAAACGAACCACAAACACTTGGCCTCTGAACTTGTTTAGGCTACTAAAACTTCCAACGTACACTGCCTCTCCTGCTCAATCTGGCCAGAGCTCAACACCGAAATTGCGAACGTCCAGCAATTGCTCCTACACTAAAGGTGCCAGCCCTGAAAGCTCTTGCTGGTCCTCATCGCCCACTGGTAACCTCTCAAACGAACCACAAACACTTGGGCCCTGAACTTGTTTAGACACTCAAAGGTCCAGACGTATCATCGCTTCCTTTCGCTAATTCATGTCAGAGCTGAACACCGAAATTGCGAACGTCCAGCGATTGCTCCTACACTAAAGGCGCCAGCCCTGAAAGCTCTTGCTTGTCCTCATCTCCCACTGGAAACCTCTCAAACGAACCACAAACACTTGGGCTCTGAACTTGTTTAGCCTACTAAAACTTCCAACGTACACAGCCTCTCCTGCTCAATCTGGCCAGAGCTCAACACCGAAATTGCGAACGTCCAGCGATTGTTCCTACACTAAAGGTGCCAGCCCTGAAAGCTCTTGCTGGTCCTCATCTCCCACTGGTAACCTCTCAAACGAACCACAAACACTTGGCCTCTGAACTTGTTTAGCCTACTAAAACTTCCAATGTACACAGCCTCTCCTGCTCAATCTGGGCAGAGCTCAACACCGAAATTGCGAACGTCCAGCGATTGCTCCTACACTAAAGGTGCCAGCCCTGAAAGCTCTTGCTGGTCCTCATCTCCCACTGGTAACCTCTCAAACGAACCACAAACACTTGGGCTCTGAACTTGTTTAGGCTACTAAAACTTCCAATGTACACAGCCTCTCCTGCTCAATCTGGCCAAAATTCAACACCGAAATTGCGAACGTCCAGCGATTGCTCCTACACTAAAGGTGCCAGCCCTGAAAGCTCTTGCTGGTCCTCATCTCCCACTGGTAACCTCTCAAACGAACCACAAACACTTGGCCTCTGAACTTGTTTAGGCTACTAAAACTTCCAACGTACACAGCCTCTCCTGCTCAATCTGGCCAGAGCTCAACACCGAAATTGCGAACGTCCAGCGATTGCTCCTACACTAAAGGTGCCAGCCCTGAGAGCTCTTGCTGGTCCTCATCTCCCACTGGTAACCTCTCAAACGAACCACAAACACTTGGGCTCTGAACTTGTTTAGACACTCAAAGGTCCAGACGTATCATCGCTTCCTTTCGCTAATTCATGTCAGAGCTGAACACCGAAATTGCGAACGTCCAGCGATTGCTCCTACACTAAAGGTGCCAGCCCTGAAAGCTCTTGCTTGTCCTCATCTCCCACTGGAAACCTCTCAAACGAACCACAAACACTTGGCCTCTGAACTTGTTTAGCCTACTAAAACTTCCAACGTACACAGCCTCTCCTGCTCAATCTGGCCAGAGCTCAACACCGAAATTGCGAACGTCCAGCGATTGCTCCTACACTAAAGGTGCCAGCCCTGAAAGCTCTTGCTGGTCCTCATCTCCCACTGGTAACCTCTCAAACGAACCACAAACACTTGGCCTCTGAACTTGTTTAGCCTACTAAAACTTCCAATGTACACAGCCTCTCCTGCTCAATCTGGGCAGAGCTCAACACCGAAATTGCGAACGTCCAGCGATTGCTCCTACACTAAAGGTGCCAGCCCTGAAAGCTCTTGCTGGTCCTCATCTCCCACTGGTAACCTCTCAAACGAACCACAAACACTTGGGCTCTGAACTTGTTTAGACACTCAAAGGTCCAGACGTATCATCGCTTCCTTTCGCTAATTCATGTCAGAGCTGAACACCGAAATTGCGAACGTCCAGCGATTGCTCCTACACTAAAGGTGCCAGCCCTGAAAGCTCTTGCTTGTCCTCATCTCCCACTGGAAACCTCTCAAACGAACCACAAACACTTGGCCTCTGAACTTGTTTAGCCTACTAAAACTTCCAACGTACACAGCCTCTCCTGCTCAATCTGGCCAGAGCTCAACACCGAAATTGCGAACGTCCAGCGATTGCTCCTACACTAAAGGTGCCAGCCCTGAAAGCTCTTGCTGGTCCTCATCTCCCACTGGTAACCTCTCAAACGAACCACAAACACTTGGCCTCTGAACTTGTTTAGCCTACTAAAACTTCCAATGTACACAGCCTCTCCTGCTCAATCTGGGCAGAGCTCAACACCGAAATTGCGAACGTCCAGCGATTGCTCCTACACTAAAGGTGCCAGCCCTGAAAGCTCTTGCTGGTCCTCATCTCCCACTGGTAACCTCTCAAACGAACCACAAACACTTGGGCTCTGAACTTGTTTAGCCTACTAAAACTTCCAATGTACACAGCCTCTCCTGCTCAATCTGGCCAAAATTCAATACCGAAATTGCGAACGTCCAGCGATTGCTCCTACACTAAAGGTGCCAGCCCTGAAAGCTCTTGCTGGTCCTCATCTCCCACTGGTAACCTCTCAAACGAACCACAAACACTTGGCCTCTGAACTTGTTTAGCCTACTAAAACTTCCAACGTACACAGCCTCTCCTGCTCAATCTGACCAAAATTCAACACCGAAATTGCGAACGTCCAGCGATTGCTCCTACACTAAAGGTGCCAGCCCTGAAAGCTCTTGCTGGTCCTCATCTCCCACTGGTAACCTCTCAAACGAACCACAAACACTTGGCCTCTGAACTTGTTTAGGCTACTGAAACTTCCAACGTACACTCCCTCTCCTGCTCAATCTGGCCAGAGCTCAACACCGAAATTGTGAACGTCCAGGGATTGCTCCTACACTAAAGGTGCCAGCCCTGAGAGCTCTTGCTGGTCCTCATCTCCCACTGGTAACCTCTCAAACGAACCACAAACACTTGGGCTCGGAACTTGTTTAGCCTAGTAAAACTTCCAACGTACACAGCCTCTCCTGCTCAATCTGGCCAAAATTCAACACCGAAATTGCGAACGTCCAGCGATTGCTCCTACACTAAAGGTGCCAGCCCTGAAAGCTCTTGCTGGTCCTCATCTCCCACTGGTAACCTCTCAAACGAACCACAAACACTTGGCCTCTGAACTTGTTTAGGCTACTAAAACTTCCAACGTACACTGCCTCTCCTGCTCAATCTGGCCAGAGCTCAACACCGAAATTGCGAACGTCCAGCAATTGCTCCTACACTAAAGGTGCCAGCCCTGAAAGCTCTTGCTGGTCCTCATCTCCCACTGGTAACCTCTCAAACGAACCACAAACACTTGGGCTCTGAACTTGTTTAGACACTCAAAGGTCCAGACGTATCATCGCTTCCTTTCGCTAATTCATGTCAGAGCTGAACACCGAAATTGCGAACGTCCAGCGATTGCTCCTACACTAAAGGTGCCAGCCCTGAAAGCTCTTGCTTGTCCTCATCTCCCACTGGAAACCTCTCAAACGAACCACAAACACTTGGGCTCTGAACTTGTTTAGCCTACTAAAACTTCCAACGTACACAGCCTCTCCTGCTCAATCTGGCCAGAGCTCAACACCGAAATTGCGAACGTCCAGCGATTGCTCCTACACTAAAGGTGCCAGCCCTGAAAGCTCTTGCTGGTCCTCATCTCCCACTGGTAACCTCTCAAACGAACCACAAACACTTGGCCTCTGAACTTGTTTAGCCTACTAAAACTTCCAATGTACACAGCCTCTCCTGCTCAATCTGGGCAGAGCTCAACACCGAAATTGCGAACGTCCAGCGATTGCTCCTACACTAAAGGTGCCAGCCCTGAAAGCTCTTGCTGGTCCTCATCTCCCACTGGTAACCTCTCAAACGAACCACAAACACTTGGGCTCTGAACTTGTTTAGACTACTAAAACTTCCAATGTACACAGCCTCTCCTGCTCAATCTGGCCAAAATTCAACACCGAAATTGCGAACGTCCAGCGATTGCTCCTACACTAAAGGTGCCAGCCCTGAAAGCTCTTGCTGGTCCTCATCTCCCACTGGTAACCTCTCAAACGAACCACAAACACTTGGCCTCTGAACTTGTTTAGACTACTAAAACTTCCAACGTACACAGCCTCTCCTGCTCAATCTGGCCAGAGCTCAACACCGAAATTGCGAACGTCCAGCGATTGCTCCTACACTAAAGGTGCCAGCCCTGAGAGCTCTTGCTGGTCCTCATCTCCCACTGGTAACCTCTCAAACGAACCACAAACACTTGGCCTCTGAACTTGTTTAGCCTACTAAAACTTCCAACGTACTCAGCCTCTCCTGCTCAATCTGGCCAAAATTCAACACCGAAATTGCGAACGTCCAGCGATTGCTCCTACACTAAAGGTGCCAGCCCTGAAAGCTCTTGCTGGTCCTCATCTCCCACTGGTAACCTCTCAAATGAACCACAAACACTTGGCCTCTGAACTTGTTTAGCCTACTAAAACTTCCAACGTACACAGCCTCTCCTGCTCAATCTGGCCAGAGCTCAACACCGAAATTGCGAACGTCCAGCGATTGCTCCTACACTAAAGGTGCCAGCCCTGAAAGCTCTTGCTGGTCCTCATCTCCCACTGGTAACCTCTCAAACGAACCACAAACACTTGGCCTCTGAACTTGTTTAGGCTACTAAAACTTCCAACGTACACTGCCTCTCCTGCTCAATCTGGCCAGAGCTCAACACCGAAATTGCGAACGTCCAGCAATTGCTCCTACACTAAAGGTGCCAGCCCTGAAAGCTCTTGCTGGTCCTCATCTCCCACTGGTAACCTCTCAAACGAACCACAAACACTTGGGCTCTGAACTTGTTTAGACACTCAAAGGTCCAGACGTATCATCGCTTCCTTTCGCTAATTCATGTCAGAGCTGAACACCGAAATTGCGAACGTCCAGCGATTGCTCCTACACTAAAGGTGCCAGCCCTGAAAGCTCTTGCTTGTCCTCATCTCCCACTGGAAACCTCTCAAACGAACCACAAACACTTGGCCTCTGAACTTGTTTAGCCTACTAAAACTTCCAACGTACACAGCCTCTTCTGCTCAATCTGGCCAGAGCTCAACACCGAAATTGCGAACGTCCAGCGATTGCTCCTACACTAAAGGTGCCAGCCCTGAAAGCTCTTGCTGGTCCTCATCTCCCACTGCTAACCTCTCAAACGAACCACAAACACTTGGCCTCTGAACTTGTTTAGCCTACTAAAACTTCCAATGTACACAGCCTCTCCTGCTCAATCTGGGCAGAGCTCAACACCGAAATTGCGAACGTCCAGCGATTGCTCCTACACTAAAGGTGCCAGCCCTGAAAGCTCTTGCTGGTCCTCATCTCCCACTGGTAACCTCTCAAACGAACCACAAACACTTGGGCTCTGAACTTGTTTAGCCTACTAAAACTTCCAATGTACACAGCCTCTCCTGCTCAATCTGGCCAAAATTCAACACCGAAATTGCGAACGTCCAGCGATTGCTCCTACACTAAAGGTGCCAGCCCTGAAAGCTCTTGCTGGTCCTCATCTCCCACTGGTAACCTCTCAAACGAACCACAAACACTTGGGCTCTGAACTTGTTTAGCCTACTAAAACTTCCAACGTACACAGCCTCTCCTGCTCAATCTGACCAAAATTCAACACCGAAATTGCGAACGTCCAGCGATTGCTCCTACACTAAAGGTGCCAGCCCTGAAAGCTCTTGCTGGTCCTCATCTCCCACTGGTAACCTCTCAAACGAACCACAAACACTTGGGCTCTGAACTTGTTTAGGCTACTGAAACTTCCAACGTACACTCCCTCTCCTGCTCAATCTGGCCAGAGCTCAACACCGAAATTGTGAACGTCCAGGGATTGCTCCTACACTAAAGGTGCCAGCCCTGAGAGCTCTTGCTGGTCCTCATCTCCCACTGGTAACCTCTCAAACGAACCACAAACACTTGGGCTCGGAACTTGTTTAGCCTAGTAAAACTTCCAACGTACACAGCCTCTCCTGCTCAATCTGGCCAAAATTCAACACCGAAATTGCGAACGTCCAGCGATTGCTCCTACACTAAAGGTGCCAGCCCTGAAAGCTCTTGCTGGTCCTCATCTCCCACTGGTAACCTCTCAAACGAACCACAAACACTTGGCCTCTGAACTTGTTTAGGCTACTAAAACTTCCAACGTACACTGCCTCTCCTGCTCAATCTGGCCAGAGCTCAACACCGAAATTGCGAACGTCCAGCAATTGCTCCTACACTAAAGGTGCCAGCCCTGAAAGCTCTTGCTGGTCCTCATCTCCCACTGGTAACCTCTCAAACGAACCACAAACACTTGGGCTCTGAACTTGTTTAGACACTCAAAGGTCCAGACGTATCATCGCTTCCTTTCGCTAATTCATGTCAGAGCTGAACACCGAAATTGCGAACGTCCAGCGATTGCTCCTACACTAAAGGTGCCAGCCCTGAAAGCTCTTGCTTGTCCTCATCTCCCACTGGAAACCTCTCAAACGAACCACAAACACTTGGGCTCTGAACTTGTTTAGCCTACTAAAACTTCCAACGTACACAGCCTCTCCTGCTCAATCTGGCCAGAGCTCAACACCGAAATTGCGAACGTCCAGCGATTGCTCCTACACTAAAGGTGCCAGCCCTGAAAGCTCTTGCTGGTCCTCATCTCCCACTGGTAACCTCTCAAACGAACCACAAACACTTGGCCTCTGAACTTGTTTAGCCTACTAAAACTTCCAATGTACACAGCCTCTCCTGCTCAATCTGGGCAGAGCTCAACACCGAAATTGCGAACGTCCAGCGATTGCTCCTACACTAAAGGTGCCAGCCCTGAAAGCTCTTGCTGGTCCTCATCTCCCACTGGTAACCTCTCAAACGAACCACAAACACTTGGGCTCTGAACTTGTTTAGGCTACTAAAACTTCCAATGTACACAGCCTCTCCTGCTCAATCTGGCCAAAATTCAACACCGAAATTGCGAACGTCCAGCGATTGCTCCTACACTAAAGGTGCCAGCCCTGAAAGCTCTTGCTGGTCCTCATCTCCCACTGGTAACCTCTCAAACGAACCACAAACACTTGGCCTCTGAACTTGTTTAGGCTACTAAAACTTCCAACATACACAGCCTCTCCTGCTCAATCTGGCCAGAGCTCAACACCGAAATTGCGAACGTCCAGCGATTGCTCCTACACTAAAGGTGCCAGCCCTGAGAGCTCTTGCTGGTCCTCATCTCCCACTGGTAACCTCTCAAACGAACCACAAACACTTGGGCTCTGAACTTGTTTAGACACTCAAAGGTCCAGACGTATCATCGCTTCCTTTCGCTAATTCATGTCAGAGCTGAACACCGAAATTGCGAACGTCCAGCGATTGCTCCTACACTAAAGGTGCCAGCCCTGAAAGCTCTTGCTTGTCCTCATCTCCCACTGGAAACCTCTCAAACGAACCACAAACACTTGGGCTCTGAACTTGTTTAGCCTACTAAAACTTCCAACGTACACAGACTCTCCTGCTCAATCTGACCAAAATTCAACACCGAAATTGCGAACGTCCAGCGATTGCTCCTACACTAAAGGTGCCAGCCCTGAAAGCTCTTGCTGGTCCTCATCTCCCACTGGTAACCTCTCAAACGAACCACAAACACTTGGGCTCTGAACTTGTTTAGGCTACTGAAACTTCCAACGTACACTCCCTCTCCTGCTCAATCTGGCCAGAGCTCAACACCGAAATTGTGAACGTCCAGGGATTGCTCCTACACTAAAGGTGCCAGCCCTGAGAGCTCTTGCTGGTCCTCATCTCCCACTGGTAACCTCTCAAACGAACCACAAACACTTGGGCTCGGAACTTGTTTAGCCTACTAAAACTTCCAACGTACACAGCCTCTCCTGCTCAATCTGGCCAAAATTCAACACCGAAATTGCGAACGTCCAGCGATTGCTCCTACACTAAAGGTGCCAGCCCTGAAAGCTCTTGCTGGTCCTCATCTCCCACTGGTAACCTCTCAAACGAACCACAAACACTTGGCCTCTGAACTTGTTTAGGCTACTAAAACTTCCAACGTACACTGCCTCTCCTGCTCAATCTGGCCAGAGCTCAACACCGAAATTGCGAACGTCCAGCAATTGCTCCTACACTAAAGGTGCCAGCCCTGAAAGCTCTTGCTGGTCCTCATCGCCCACTGGTAACCTCTCAAACGAACCACAAACACTTGGGCTCTGAACTTGTTTAGACACTCAAAGGTCCAGACGTATCATCGCTTCCTTTCGCTAATTCATGTCAGAGCTGAACACCGAAATTGCGAACGTCCAGCGATTGCTCCTACACTAAAGGTGCCAGCCCTGAAAGCTCTTGCTTGTCCTCATCTCCCACTGGAAACCTCTCAAACGAACCACAAACACTTGGGCTCTGAACTTGTTTAGCCTACTAAAACTTCCAACGTACACAGCCTCTCCTGCTCAATCTGGCCAGAGCTCAACACCGAAATTGCGAACGTCCAGCGATTGCTCCTACACTAAAGGTGCCAGCCCTGAAAGCTCTTGCTGGTCCTCATCTCCCACTGGTAACCTCTCAAACGAACCACAAACACTTGGCCTCTGAACTTGTTTAGCCTACTAAAACTTCCAATGTACACAGCCTCTCCTGCTCAATCTGGGCAGAGCTCAACACCGAAATTGCGAACGTCCAGCGATTGCTCCTACACTAAAGGTGCCAGCCCTGAAAGCTCTTGCTGGTCCTCATCTCCCACTGGTAACCTCTCAAACGAACCACAAACACTTGGCCTCTGAACTTGTTTAGGCTACTAAAACTTCCAATGTACACAGCCTCTCCTGCTCAATCTGGGCAGAGCTCAACACCGAAATTGCGAACGTCCAGCGATTGCTCCTACACTAAAGGTGCCAGCCCTGAAAGCTCTTGCTGGTCCTCATCTCCCACTGGTAACCTCTCAAACGAACCACAAACACTTGGGCTCTGAACTTGTTTAGCCTACTAAAACTTCCAATGTACACAGCCTCTCCTGCTCAATCTGGGCAGAGCTCAACACCGAAATTGCGAACGTCCAGCGATTGCTCCTACACTAAAGGTGCCAGCCCTGAAAGCTCTTGCTGGTCCTCATCTCCCACTGGTAACCTCTCAAACGAACCACAAACACTTGGGCTCTGAACTTGTTTAGCCTACTAAAACTTCCAATGTACACAGCCTCTCCTGCTCAATCTGGCCAAAATTCAACACCGAAATTGCGAACGTCCAGCGATTGCTCCTACACTAAAGGTGCCAGCCCTGAAAGCTCTTGCTGGTCCTCATCTCCCACTGGTAACCTCTCAAACGAACCACAAACACTTGGCCTCTGAACTTGTTTAGGCTACTAAAACTTCCAACGTACACAGCCTCTCCTGCTCAATCTGGCCAGAGCTCAACACCGAAATTGCGAACGTCCAGCGATTGCTCCTACACTAAAGGTGCCAGCCCTGAGAGCTCTTGCTGGTCCTCATCTCCCACTGGTAACCTCTCAAACGAACCACAAACACTTGGGCTCTGAACTTGTTTAGACACTCAAAGGTCCAGACGTATCATCGCTTCCTTTCGCTAATTCATGTCAGAGCTGAACACCGAAATTGCGAACGTCCAGCGATTGCTCCTACACTAAAGGTGCCAGCCCTGAAAGCTCTTGCTTGTCCTCATCTCCCACTGGAAACCTCTCAAACGAACCACAAACACTTGGCCTCTGAACTTGTTTAGCCTACTAAAACTTCCAACGTACACAGCCTCTCCTGCTCAATCTGGCCAGAGCTCAACACCGAAATTGCGAACGTCCAGCGATTGCTCCTACACTAAAGGTGCCAGCCCTGAAAGCTCTTGCTGGTCCTCATCTCCCACTGGTAACCTCTCAAACGAACCACAAACACTTGGCCTCTGAACTTGTTTAGCCTACTAAAACTTCCAATGTACACAGCCTCTCCTGCTCAATCTGGGCAGAGCTCAACACCGAAATTGCGAACGTCCAGCGATTGCTCCTACACTAAAGGTGCCAGCCCTGAAAGCTCTTGCTGGTCCTCATCTCCCACTGGTAACCTCTCAAACGAACCACAAACACTTGGGCTCTGAACTTGTTTAGCCTACTAAAACTTCCAATGTACACAGCCTCTCCTGCTCAATCTGGCCAAAATTCAATACCGAAATTGCGAACGTCCAGCGATTGCTCCTACACTAAAGGTGCCAGCCCTGAAAGCTCTTGCTGGTCCTCATCTCCCACTGGTAACCTCTCAAACGAACCACAAACACTTGGCCTCTGAACTTGTTTAGCCTACTAAAACTTCCAACGTACACAGCCTCTCCTGCTCAATCTGACCAAAATTCAACACCGAAATTGCGAACGTCCAGGGATTGCTCCTACACTAAAGGTGCCAGCCCTGAAAGCTCTTGCTGGTCCTCATCTCCCACTGGTAACCTCTCAAACGAACCACAAACACTTGGGCTCTGAACTTGTTTAGGCTACTGAAACTTCCAACGTACACTCCCTCTCCTGCTCAATCTGGCCAGAGCTCAACACCGAAATTGTGAACGTCCAGGGATTGCTCCTACACTAAAGGTGCCAGCCCTGAGAGCTCTTGCTGGTCCTCATCTCCCACTGGTAACCTCTCAAACGAACCACAAACACTTGGGCTCGGAACTTGTTTAGCCTAGTAAAACTTCCAACGTACACAGCCTCTCCTGCTCAATCTGGCCAAAATTCAACACCGAAATTGCGAACGTCCAGCGATTGCTCCTACACTAAAGGTGCCAGCCCTGAAAGCTCTTGCTGGTCCTCATCTCCCACTGGTAACCTCTCAAACGAACCACAAACACTTGGCCTCTGAACTTGTTTAGGCTACTAAAACTTCCAACGTACACTGCCTCTCCTGCTCAATCTGGCCAGAGCTCAACACCGAAATTGCGAACGTCCAGCAATTGCTCCTACACTAAAGGTGCCAGCCCTGAAAGCTCTTGCTGGTCCTCATCTCCCACTGGTAACCTCTCAAACGAACCACAAACACTTGGGCTCTGAACTTGTTTAGACACTCAAAGGTCCAGACGTATCATCGCTTCCTTTCGCTAATTCATGTCAGAGCTGAACACCGAAATTGCGAACGTCCAGCGATTGCTCCTACACTAAAGGTGCCAGCCCTGAAAGCTCTTGCTTGTCCTCATCTCCCACTGGAAACCTCTCAAACGAACCACAAACACTTGGGCTCTGAACTTGTTTAGCCTACTAAAACTTCCAACGTACACAGCCTCTCCTGCTCAATCTGGCCAGAGCTCAACACCGAAATTGCGAACGTCCAGCGATTGCTCCTACACTAAAGGTGCCAGCCCTGAAAGCTCTTGCTGGTCCTCATCTCCCACTGGTAACCTCTCAAACGAACCACAAACACTTGGCCTCTGAACTTGTTTAGCCTACTAAAACTTCCAATGTACACAGCCTCTCCTGCTCAATCTGGGCAGAGCTCAACACCGAAATTGCGAACGTCCAGCGATTGCTCCTACACTAAAGGTGCCAGCCCTGAAAGCTCTTGCTGGTCCTCATCTCCCACTGGTAACCTCTCAAACGAACCACAAACACTTGGGCTCTGAACTTGTTTAGACTACTAAAACTTCCAACGTACACAGCCTCTCCTGCTCAATCTGGCCAGAGCTCAACACCGAAATTGCGAACGTCCAGCGATTGCTCCTACACTAAAGGTGCCAGCCCTGAGAGCTCTTGCTGGTCCTCATCTCCCACTGGTAACCTCTCAAACGAACCACAAACACTTGGCCTCTGAACTTGTTTAGCCTACTAAAACTTCCAACGTACTCAGCCTCTCCTGCTCAATCTGGCCAAAATTCAACACCGAAATTGCGAACGTCCAGCGATTGCTCCTACACTAAAGGTGCCAGCCCTGAAAGCTCTTGCTGGTCCTCATCTCCCACTGGTAACCTCTCAAATGAACCACAAACACTTGGCCTCTGAACTTGTTTAGCCTACTAAAACTTCCAACGTACACAGCCTCTCCTGCTCAATCTGGCCAGAGCTCAACACCGAAATTGCGAACGTCCAGCGATTGCTCCTACACTAAAGGTGCCAGCCCTGAAAGCTCTTGCTGGTCCTCATCTCCCACTGGTAACCTCTCAAACGAACCACAAACACTTGGCCTCTGAACTTGTTTAGGCTACTAAAACTTCCAACGTACACTGCCTCTCCTGCTCAATCTGGCCAGAGCTCAACACCGAAATTGCGAACGTCCAGCAATTGCTCCTACACTAAAGGTGCCAGCCCTGAAAGCTCTTGCTGGTCCTCATCTCCCACTGGTAACCTCTCAAACGAACCACAAACACTTGGGCTCTGAACTTGTTTAGACACTCAAAGGTCCAGACGTATCATCGCTTCCTTTCGCTAATTCATGTCAGAGCTGAACACCGAAATTGCGAACGTCCAGCGATTGCTCCTACACTAAAGGTGCCAGCCCTGAAAGCTCTTGCTTGTCCTCATCTCCCACTGGAAACCTCTCAAACGAACCACAAACACTTGGGCTCTGAACTTGTTTAGCCTACTAAAACTTCCAACGTACACAGCCTCTCCTGCTCAATCTGGCCAGAGCTCAACACCGAAATTGCGAACGTCCAGCGATTGCTCCTACACTAAAGGTGCCAGCCCTGAAAGCTCTTGCTGGTCCTCATCTCCCACTGGTAACCTCTCAAACGAACCACAAACACTTGGGCTCTGAACTTGTTTAGCCTACTAAAACTTCCAATGTACACAGCCTCTCCTGCTCAATCTGGGCAGAGCTCAACACCGAAATTGCGAACGTCCAGCGATTGCTCCTACACTAAAGGTGCCAGCCCTGAAAGCTCTTGCTGGTCCTCATCTCCCACTGGTAACCTCTCAAACGAACCACAAACACTTGGGCTCTGAACTTGTTTAGCCTACTAAAACTTCCAATGTACACAGCCTCTCCTGCTCAATCTGGCCAAAATTCAACACCGAAATTGCGAACGTCCAGCGATTGCTCCTACACTAAAGGTGCCAGCCCTGAAAGCTCTTGCTGGTCCTCATCTCCCACTGGTAACCTCTCAAACGAACCACAAACACTTGGCCTCTGAACTTGTTTAGGCTACTAAAACTTCCAACGTACACAGCCTCTCCTGCTCAATCTGGCCAGAGCTCAACACCGAAATTGCGAACGTCCAGCGATTGCTCCTACACTAAAGGTGCCAGCCCTGAGAGCTCTTGCTGGTCCTCATCTCCCACTGGTAACCTCTCAAACGAACCACAAACACTTGGCCTCTGAACTTGTTTAGCCTACTAAAACTTCCAACGTACACAGCCTCTCCTGCTCAATCTGGCCAGAGCTCAACACCGAAATTGCGAACGTCCAGCGATTGCTCCTACACTAAAGGTGCCAGCCCTGAAAGCTCTTGCTGGTCCTCATCTCCCACTGGTAACCTCTCAAACGAACCACAAACACTTGGCCTCTGAACTTGTTTAGCCTACTAAAACTTCCAATGTACACAGCCTCTCCTGCTCAATCTGGCCAAAATTCAACACCGAAATTGCGAACGTCCAGCGATTGCCCCTACACTAAAGGTGCCAGCCCTGAAAGCTCTTGCTGGTCCTCATCTCCCACTGGTAACCTCTCAAACGAACCACAAACACCTGGGCTCTGAGCTTGTTTAGCCTACTAAAACTTCCAATGTACACAGCCTCTCCTGCTCAATCTGGCCAAAATTCAACACCGAAATTGCGAACGTCCAGCGATTGCTCCTACACTAAAGGTGCCAGCCCTGAAAGCTCTTGCTGGTCCTCATCTCCCACTGGTAACCTCTCAAACGAACCACAAACACTTGGCCTCTGAACTTGTTTAGGCTACTAAAACTTCCAACGTACACAGCCTCTCCTGCTCAATCTGGCCAAAATTCAACACCGAAATTGCGAACGGTCCAGCGATTGCTCCTA
>NW_026776841.1:0-86052 GCF_030936135.1 Gavia stellata
TATCGCTTTCTTATTTGAAGAAAAAACCCACAATCACCACCAAAAGAGAAAGCAACCCCTCCAAAGAACCAGATTCGCTAAAGGTTAACATAAAACAAAATTAAGCCTGAACTATTAAATACACACAGGAAGACGACACCTGGTTTTCAAGTAGCAGAGATTTTTACTAGAGCAAAGGGACAGTCTTTATTTTTCTCAATATGCCAAGAACAACTTATGATCTAAAAAGCTATAGAAACTCAAGTAACTTACTTTACAAGTCACTCATTTGCGCTTCCTTTATCTTTTTTAGTATTTGCAATACAATATTTGCATGCAATTATAAATTGCTGGCTAAGAATTAAAAAGAATCATGTTGAGCATTACCACATTCAGGTGCTGCAATTTCAACCCAGTTGCTTACATAGCTTCTTGCTGAGCGTAGTCTCCCCTAGCCGTTTGCATGAACTCCACAACAAACAGTTTCCCTGAACTCAACGCATATTGAGTGGTCGTCCCAGCTTCTCAGATTTAAGACCCTTCGCCCAGCTAAATTTAAACGTCTTCCAATCACCAAACCCAACAAAAGCTTACGTTCCCACAATTACAACCCAAACATAATTCCAAACCTTAAGAAAGCATACCAAAGATTTAATAATACTATGACAAACCTTTTTCAGTCAGCTCTTGTGCTTCTGTTAGAAAACAGTTTAAGACTGTGCTAAGGTTGCTCAAAAGCAACTGGCAGTGCTGAAGAGACTGTAACGTCTGTGGGTCAATGAAGTTGCAAGAGCCATCAAAGAGCGGAACACCTTTTCAAGAACAAACATTAAAGCATTAGCCTACAGAGCAATTTCAGAGTTTCAAAGCACACTTAAAGAACCGCGTGCAATGCCATATACCAGCAGATTACTGGATAAGCTCAATTAGAAGGAATGATTTTATGTTTGTGGAATGACTACACTAGTACCCACATATTTGGTCCAATTCTTCTTTTGTAGAGATCACTTTGTTCCATGTCCACTCAAGAACAAGCTGTAAATTAGCAGCAGAACTTGGCTGCTCTTTAAAAAGAGACAACAAAAAAGAAACAAATCAACAACTTCAAACTAACCAATATATAACATAAAAACAATGTAAAGAAGTATTACCTTCAGATGCCCACTGTTTAATGCACCCAGTAAGAAGTTCTAAAGAACCTGTCTGGACAGCAGCTGACAATACCGCTTCTAACTGCTCCTTCTAAACATAACAGACAAAGTAAAATGAGAATCTTACATACTTTCAATAGCTGAACCATCAACAGCAAATGGTTGCTTCTACCGGTATACTCATGCAGACAGCACAAAGTCAAGTAGTACACCTGCAACTAATTCCACATTCTTCTTCTGAATTCTAGCCACAGGCTGGACTGCTGCTTGGTCTGAGGAACACATTAAACTTTTCCTCTGACATTTCAACTTACCGAAGGCTAATTCTAACCTTTATTTGCATGCCTCTGCATTATAGTCTGAATTTCCTGAGTTCCAGTTAACTACTTTCAGTAACATCCTCTGCTAATACCCATTACGCATTTTGTGCGCATGAGCTTGCCATCAGGAATGCATGAAGGGGACAGAACAAATACCCTCTTTGCGTGGGAACAGTGAAGCTCAGGTCAAGCAGCTTTCTAGACTATGAAGATATGAAGCAGTTCTGACACCCAGAACATGAAGTTATATTTTTCTCAAATGACAGAAAAGAAGTGAACCATTTAAATTCTAATAGCTTTAAATTTTAGGCTGTTCAAATACTGTATTCTAACATGCTGGTAATCCTTCAGAAGGATAATGCACAGGTACGCACAGGCATGCGATATTAAGGAGTAGTTTATTTCAGCTGGTGTTCTGATACTTCTTTCAGCTGAAATGATCCTTCATAAAATTTCACTGTTTTGTTTGGTTGGGTTTTGTTTGTTTCTTTGTTTGAAACGTAATTCAAAAGTCTCTTTCCCTTCTGGGTAAAATCATTGCATTCAAAGCGATTTCTACACATTAGAATACACATGTGATACTTCCTTCTGTTTCTGAAAGCTGCTTTCAGACAAGGAAACACACCAAATACTACGTAGGGTGGCAAACAAAACTCCAAACCAGGCTTCCTGACCCTAATTCTGAAATTTGCCTTACTGACATTCAAAAGAAATCCCTGCTCAAATGCCTAACAAGTCTCTGAACGATACAGTCACAATGCAGCAAAGGTTATTAAAAAATGCCTTGATTTCCCAAGTTATTCCCAAACTGGAGCTGACAGCAGAACATCTAATTTGAATGTAAGAGTCTACATCAGGCTTGCAAAATAAGCAGTCTCTGGGCTAGGTCAGCTGGCCAAGAAATTTATTTTAGCTACCACACTGCGCAGAAGTGTTATTTGCCCTAAGACACTTCCACAACTCTGGCAAAGAATCCGGTAGACAGGAAGATGAGGGCAGTGGGAAGACCGCTCTCCCCTTCCTACTAATTGCTCCACTGTATGATGACTAGCCAGCTGATCATTTCGCTTAGATGCTGCCTGGGTGAGGATGGGCTGTTCATCACAAAGGCTCCATCTCTCATGAAACTCTTCAGATGAGAGAGCAGGGGTGGTGCACTGCAAATGGAAAACCTGGGAAAGAGGGGGCTGAAGTCACCATGGTGGGATAAAGAGGATCGAAGGGAGAGGGCGTCATGAGATAAAGGCGGCTAAGGTGTTGCAGCAACAAGAGGGCTGTCTAAGCGGGGGAAATTGGGCTACTGTAGTGCAAGGCAAAGGCTACAGAGGTGAAGATCTGCTTTGAGAGGCCGCAGAAAAGCCGACTGATGATGGGAAAATGAAGGGAAGCGGTGAGGAAATTGTCAGGTAGAGCTGACAACAGGAATCATTTACCACGGCCCACTTCCTTGGAAGCAAATGATCGGGTATAGTGCAGCAAGCTGATGTTTGCAACAGCTCACATCCTAGCGAGACACCCCCATCGTCAGCTACTGCACTGAACCTAATGCTTTGAGAAACTGACAGGGATAAAGGTTGTTCTGAGGGAAAGATGCTTCCTGGTGCGTAGCTGTGGCACAGAATTAATAGATGGGTCTCTAAAGACAGATCTGTTAGGGCTGTGCCCAGTCAAACTCAGTAGCTTGGATCTAGGACTGCTATTACTTCTGCTCACTAAAGTCACCACCTGCATTTCAGTGCAACTTGCAAATAATAGGAAAATCAGATTATCATGTCTTGTAGCCTCTGGAGCCCCGTCACACAAGATGGGTGTGTTTCCCCCTTGATTCCCTGATATGCGCTCACCTGACTCAAACTGGATGGCTGGACATCGACTACTCTTGGAGACAGCAAGCCAGCTGCAAGACACCTATTGTAGCTATCGTGAATGGCTTCACTTGTCAAAGGACCAGATTTCTTCAAAAATTTCAAGGTCTGAAACATCAATCAAAAACTACAGATTAAGACAGCATTATTATTCAGTCACTAAGGTTCTGGATCACCACTACGAGAAATAACGTAAATGTTCACTGAAACTGTCAGAAAGCTTGCGTCAGTAATACACTTTAGGTTAGCCATCTCAGTAAGCATTACTATGTAGAGTCTTAAAGACGGCAGCCAAACTAACAGTTACAGTTTATAAAAAAAGTCCTGTAAAACAAAATATCAGCCCTTGCAATGCTTAATTAAGTATTTTCTAGCTTCTCTGTCAATACACAGGCCTTTCTTTTTCCCCGAACACTGATGCAAAATGCATTCTATCGAAGCCAAAACTGACACACAACTTTAAATCACACTGTGGAAGACCCTTGCTATGCTTGTTTGTGCAGAAGCTGGTTTACGTTGGAAATGTTTAGTGAGCTCAAACTTAATTCAAAATTATTTGTTGCAATCTGTGCCGTGGCTCAGAAGTTATGATTTGGCCAAGTTTGGGAGAACAAAGAATTCATTGCTTCTTAAACAGTCAAATAATTTTTCATTTTCTCCATTCTGTCCTCCTTTTTCAGGTTAATCAGGGATCCAAACCCTAACTCAAGCCTAAGCAGGCAGTTCGACTGATGGGTAATAAAGAAGTAACAGCTTTCGCCGCCTTCCACGACATTTTTGTTCTTGCTCCTGCAGCAACGTTGTATTCCGTTCTAGACACTCAACCCCTGATCATGCTTCAACAGGAGACAATGGTAGTTTTACAGTCCCAAGAGTGGACTGAAAACGTTACCATTGGCATAAAAGTGGCAGGGTACAATTGCGATTCTGCGTGTGGATGGGCAGGATGAGCATAGAATGGTCTCTGACTCTGAAAGCAGTGCAAGAGAAAACTTAGAAAAGGTACATCTCTTGACAGTCTCAATAAAGATACAGTAAAAGATCACCTCCTGCAAGCCGGTGCAAGTCATATGAACGACTCCGGAGTTCAGCAAGCACAAACCATCTGCAGAAACAAGGAACGTTTGACAACATTCCATGCTCTCACAGTTATGTTAGGACCACTTTACTTTTTTTAAACAGCAATATCTGGAAAGCTATAACTGATATAACCCATCTTCTTTGTCAGATCGCAGGCAAACCTTTTTTAAAAAATTATTACTGCGTGTAGAAATTTCATTTCTAGTGCTATCGAGGTGCTGTGCTTTGAGCTTCAGTTCAAAGTCATTTCATTTTGTAACCATCACCACTTCACAGGCTACATGACAAAAGCACCAAACCCCAAAACTCAGCAGAATGTCAGATGCATTTCACAACATTACATACCTTGCTGGTACAATGTAATCAGAGTTGGGTTTGTGGGGGGTTGGGGTTTTTTGGTTTGGTTTGATTGTTGAGTGAAAAACAACGAACAAGAGAACCAGTAAATGGCGTTGGACCTCAATTTAAGCTTCTCGCTGTTAAAAGCGGTGAAATACCTACCAAAATTATAGGTGCTTGGATGAAAAAACTGCTCCGGTGATGGATAAGAAGGAGGAAGTCCCCGACTTAGACTCCGCTCATGTACCAGAATATCCAAAATGAGGTTTGGCGAAGTCATACTTATTACAGTATCCAGTGACCACAGTGCAAAATAGGGGCAATCATGAAGGAACTCTTCTGGCCTTAAAGAAAACAAGTGCATAAGCTGAACGCTGACTTTCAAATGAATTATTTGCAGGGACGTTGAGAACAACTTAATGAAAATCTACCTTAGCGAGTCTGGCATTTGAGCATGATACCAGCGATTAATATCAAATACAGCCAAATAAGTAGATGGTTTTCTCTGACCATATGTAGTCACTTGCCAACTGAAGATTGATACGCTGGTGTCAGGGGATGTTACTGGAAAAGACAAGACGTTGTTTCTTATTTGTAGAAAATATGATACAGCTGATATTTTTAAAACACCACTTTCTACTTTGGCTTAATTCTGTTCTATCACTCCTGAAACACACCACTTGCTATGAATAATAAAAAAAATGATGTACAGAGTAGCAAACATCCCTGTGGTAGGTTTCAGTCATACTGCCCCTTTCTCTCATTCAAACTGTATCAGCTCTAAGCCAAATCAAATACACGCTTATTAGCTAATTTGGTTTTCCATACATGAAGAGCTGACCAAGACATTTAGCTAGATGAATAGTTTAGCAAAAAAAGATGTGCTAGCAACACATACATTGCTACTTTCAGAAAGCAGACAAATACGTATTGTATACACTTGTATTGCTCAGCTGGCATTATTAATTTCCAGATTTGAGTCAATTACAAGTGTTAAGAATAGCTCCTCTCCAGCATATTCAGAATGAAAGAACACAACTAGCACACAAAAATAAATACAAAAAGAACCCAAACCCAACAAACAGGAAAGTGGAATAAAGACTGTAACATAAAACATTCACAATGCTGCACTCCAGTTCTCTCAGTAAGTGGAATGGTCTTTCTTCTCTGGGGAGAACGCATTCTCCAGATGTAAGAAGCAAAGTATGTGGTAGATCGTTTACCCTAATGGGGCAAGGAACAAGACGACACTTTGTTTGGCAAAATGATTCTCTCTTGAATTCATCATGACCGTTTAGGGATCCTCACACACTTTACTATGTTGCATTGTGAACTTCTGTGCCGTTTCAGTTTTGTTAGCCCCTGAAACTGCCTTTGAAGATAACAATTATTTTCATCATTCAGAAGACAGCTTCATTGCTAGCCTCAACCCACATCCAGCAGAAGCTCATGTGTGCCTAGAACTTAACTTGAACAGATTCTGGAAAAAAGCTCATTAGAAACCATCAGAAAAATTACAGGTATTTCTCCATGCCTCATACTTCATAAAAAGAAAGGTAACATTCCTAAGCAAGGGAGAGAATGATCTTACTGTTCAAAGACAACAGCTGGAGGAATAAAACACTGACATGACCCCACCATACATCACTATGGCATGTCAGCAAGCATAAAATAAAGGCTGTTTTTTCCTTTAAAGGAGTCCCACATAACTTAAGCACCCAATTTTTCTTTTTAAATAAGCCCAACAAGCTAGTCTATACAGATATTTAAGACTTGCAGACTGTGGGTACAGAGCAGCATTCATCGCTTAGATTCCAAACCCATTTATTTTAGAATAGCCAAACGCGGACATCAGAACAAACCTTCGTTAACGCTATCCTCTCCGTCAGCATGGTTGGGAAATTTTTCTACAGTCTGACAGCTGAGTAATTTGGTATTGCTGGCCTCCCCTCTCAGGGGAATGGCTCCATCCGTGAGATCTAAACTGTACCTTTCGTCACAGTATTCCAAACCCTGGGGAAAAAATGAAAGGAGAGAGAAAAGGTCATTTGGAGATAAAAACATACATTATACCTAAATACGAAAGAACGTATATCTCTAATATAATATGCATATACTAGTGTAGATTTCCCACGCGCTTATTTCTGATGGCAAATAGAAACTACAGCTGACATGCAAGAGTATTAAGTGCCAAATCGTAACGGGTAAGTTTGGCTGCAAAGGCTTTGCACGCTTTCAAAAGTTAGCATTTCCCTAACATTATTCATTTCTAAACATGTTCTGCAGAATGCCTTGCAACATCAAGGTTTCTTTACAAACCTAAATATATATCTACAAAGAGACATCCGAAATAATGCAACACGTCATATGCATGCAAAGCTTTTTGCTCCATGTCTTGAGAACAGAACTGAGGTAGGTAGAGAAGTCATGGCATTACAGCAGCTAAAGCTCTTTTGAGAGGTGTTCTCTATAAGCTCACCACTAGAGTGAAAACGCATCTCTCTCTCTAGTAGCTATAAGAACTTCTTACTGCTTAGCAATCTCCTTTCAAACCACGTAAGCTCTTACCAGCTCCTCCTCTAATCTGGTCAGAGACTAATGGGTGAAATATCCCTCAGTTCCTTCACCGAGCACACCCAACAGCAAAAGGGGAAAACAGAGAGGACGTGGGATGCACATGGGCAATGCGTTTAGGATCACGAATTCCTACGGAGTCAGCAAACTATGTTGGGATATTCAGAAACTCCAGCAGGATTGTGTTGAACCTCTGATACCACCATTTTCTAAGCAAGCATTAACTGAAATACTACCTCTCCAAATACAGCATTCCTTCAAACTGTCTACAATGCAACGCATGAATGTGTGTATTGTGGACAAATAGCCGCTCTACAATTAAGAAAAAACCCAAACAAACCACCAAACAAAACAACAACAACAACAACAAACGCCCACCAAATTAAATTTTAATTTAAAATTAGGAAAAAAACCAATCAGGGTGCTCTGTTCCTCTAGAGCATCGTACGTTTGTGTCATAAAAAAATGCACATAAAGATAAGGAGATGACACCCATATTTAGACCACGCTGAATGACTTGAAGATATTTATACCTTGTCACCAGGATAGGTAATGCATTTTAAAGAAACACCACCTTTTCCAAACGCCTAACCTTCATCTATTCAACAGCAACATTTACAGATGAGGAAGGAGCTTTCCCATATATAAGGAAAAAGGTCAACATTTAAACTTATTCAAAAAAATCAAAACGCCCCGTCCCTATTGAAACGGAGTACCACGATGCAAGAATCACCCCTATTTCATTGCACACCTATTGAGAACATGCAAGAGAAAGTATCAAAAGAGGAGGAAAGAATTGCTCGGAATTAAGATCGCTTCCCCCTCAAAAAGATTTTGGAAGAGTTTCAAGCATACTACCGAAGAGAATTATACATTATACAGATGCGTCTGCTATCTGTTACATCTCTGAGATATAATGATACCTCACCTCTATTTTAAACACAACATCATCATTGGAGCCAGTTCTAACAATTTACGTCTACTCTTTTGACCAAATCATACCACCGGTTCCTGTATTGACGTATTTTGCTGGCTTTAAGAGTAGATTTCATAGGTAACCCAGCCAAAAAGTAGAAGGAGATATCTTTAGAGCTCCTACATTTCAGGACCAACACTTAAGAGAGACACTGTAGACACAGTTCATTTGAAGTCCTGCTGACAGAGCTCAAAAGAGAAACACGAATATATAAACCCAAAGATCAGAAAAGAATAAAGCTGCATGACCTTACTTTAAGAAAGGGAGACAGACAGAAGCTTGCAGTTTGGTTAAACAAAGCTATTCAAAGCCCTATCTTCTCTTCTGACATGCCATTAATCTGGTGTTTAAATGAAGAATAATTTTATTTGTAAAAGCTGCTTCCTCCTCAGCAACTGAATTTATACGGGCTCTCTGCAGATGAATCTAGTTGGAACACAGGACGCTGCAGTATGACATGGCGTGAGTTGTTGTCAAAAAGTATGGACAAAGGCCATGCCCAAGAAGACGCAGCCAAAGATTACGGTTTTTTAGTCACCTCTGAATTTTGATGGTAAATATTACCCCTGCCAACTTAATTGATATGATACTCGCTTAGAGAAAACTACGATTTTCATCCTTTCACATACGTGCACGTCTTACCTCATACATGACTTGTCCTGATGCCAAGCGTTTTCGGTCACCAAATGCTAACTGCAACAGACGTAAACTCACAACGTCACCTTCACTGAAAAAGGTGTACATTATGAAATTTGATTACAAAGCTGCTTTATAGTCCTCATTATCATTTTATTAGATCTAGACTGAAGTTTTCTTAATAGCGCTCTCTTGCTGAAGAGACAAACAGCACTTCCCAAGACATGATAATTGGTCACATTAGGCCGCTGAATCAGAAAGGAGGAAATTTTGACACTAACCGCTTCAGGGGCAAATGCTAACCATACCCTTTGAAAGCTTTACTGTGTTGTATGGGCTAAAAATTGTCGGAAATAGTTCTTCACAGGGAAGAGTTCTTAATCAAAACTGCTTTAAAGTCAAACTTAAAAAGATTACCACCCTATGAACAGCTGAGCTGATTAAATAGCTTGCTGATGCTGAGAGAGAGAGAGAGAGATACCTTTCTCTCCTTCCCTCACCACCAGAGTTCCAGTCCCTCTCTTGCATATGCTGCACCCTTCCACATATCGATTTCATCCATTAGCCCAGCGGGAAGCCATTGACTTTTCTGCTGAACAGTGATCGTTCTCTGCCAGGTGAGCTGAACTGGCTCATGAAGGCTCCAGAGACTGCTAAAGTTGGCACAAGGTAATGGGCAGTACCGTCACCTCCCTCCTTTAGGGGCAGCAGGCTGTTATGTCGGCACGGTTAGTGTTCTAGGTCTGCAGCCTCAACTACTGTGTTAATACCATGGTGTGAATATCAGACAAAGCATGAAGCAGTCATCAAGCAACAAAGGAAATCACTTAAGAATGCAAGCACTAAAATACAGCCACTGTTACTTTGCCTTCTTTCAGAAGAGAGGAACTCCTAGGTCCCTCCTTCATGTCCATTGAATCCTGTCAAAATTGCATTGTAAGCTTAACAGCTTCCCTACCTGAGAGAATCTCCCGCACAGCTAAACAAACAAAACAAATATACAGGTATTAACTGTATGTGAACAAATATATGTATATAAAAAAAAAATTAATTCAGTGGCTGACAGTAAGTTTTTCTTCACCTTTCTTGTGTAGACTGAACAGCCCACAAGTAGCAACAATTGCGAGGATCATTCTCAGGCTCTTGAAAAGTAACAGCATAGACAGGAATCCTTCCTCCTTCAAGCTGAGAGTGGTGCCTACAGGTTAAATCACATTATTAACATACTTAAGCCTTTCAACATGTGCCCTAATTGCAGGAACTTCTCCTGAAAAATAATTTTTAAAATCTGTTTTGTCAAAATACACACATTTCCTGCTTTCACTGAATACTACTGATAGAACAAACCGTCTTATGGAAACCAGCTCTATCACATCCTAACTGCTTGGCATAACCCAAAGAAGCGTGCTTTCCACAATTCCTCAATCCACAGGCACAATACGGAAAACAATCCTAGTCCATTGGGGAGAAGGCGGTCCCATTTAGTCCATGTATGACTTAACAGTTATTTCAGAAGAGGATTTCTAAACCTTCCAAGACTATACTCAGAATTTCAGTCCCCGAAAAAGTTCTCTTTAAATTAACATACTTCCTTAAGCAAAAAATTGAGAGCCCTGCACCTCCAGGCATGGCCAAGTGTAAAGGCCTACTTACTCCCTCTGCAAAGTTTTCATATTCCATAGTGACAGGTAGCCGTCTGAAAAACCCACAGCGAGCTGATTGCTTCTGCTTATGTAGCACAGGGTTGATATTGCTGTTCCTGAAGGATTTTGTAATTCCAAACAGAGATGTCTCCCTTCTCCGGCCACAGTTTCTCTTCTTTGTGCAACTTCAGCAGGAATTCCAGTGACAGCTTCCAGACCTAGACACCCAACACCACGCAATAAATGAATGCGTTATGCCACTTAGGTTGCATTTTAAACACTGACGTGACAAGGTGTATAACCTAATTCCACCGTCCCAGGCAAAATACCCCTTTATGCAACACTGGTTTTGCTATTTCCATTTTGTACGTTTTCAAAGAACGCAACAACTCTCTGATCGGAAAGTTGTTCTCACTCGTCATTCAAAACCAGGTAAAAGTGTAGCCTTCATAGACAAATTCTTCTTGGACTCTGTAAATCAGGAGTTTGGGCCTCATGACGAAGCTATTTGAAGTGACATCAGCTCCTGAAGCCACTGTTGTAATAGCCAAAACAGTCTATGCAATCTGAATACACAAATCAGAGATTTCGTTCATCCAAACGCATGACTTTTGATAAGTCGGGTTGATTTTAAAAAACAAGCCTAAAATTTGCCCCAAGTCAATTAACAGAAGCAGAAGAACATTCCCAAGAAATAGGACACCTCTGACACAACTTCCTATCAGGCAGCTGCACTGACTCAGATGGGAAAATTCCTACACCTCACTGGCAAGAATCATAGTGACATGGGGATCTTGGTGGGAGGGGGGCATTTATAACATTAGAAGGCGTATTAAGCCACTCCCATTTTTAATCACTTCAGGACTACATGATGGCAAACCGCCGCCTGTAACCAGTAGCCATGAATGTCTGCACACGAGTATCTTCAAAGCGGGATGCATATAGTTTCTTTAAAAGACACAAGATTTCTGACTTCTAAATTCAAGCTTAAAAACGGCAAACTTACCCGATGCTTCTCTTTCATTCTGAGTGCAAGAAAAATCATCCAAACAAAGGTCAACCAGAAGTAGATGACCAACATCTGTAGCCACGGCTGCCACTCCGAAGAACCATCGCAGACTCTGATGTAGGTGCCGAGTGCTCGTACTGGGTCCTCCGTGATTAATGACGGGTTCTATGGCAGTTACCTGCAGGAAAGCGACAAGTTAATATTTAACTGAATTAACTTCAGCTGAAAAGGTCCATTCTATTATTACAGCTTACCAATTGCCACTCCCTACTTAGAAATCAACTCTAAGAATTTAACACAGAAAACCAGTTATATGCAAGAAACTTCATCCTATTTAAGGGACTTAAGTTAGAAAGACAAAGCTCCACCTAGTTCTCCCACTGCTCACAGCCCATCAGCACTGCGATACAGTCTACGCCTTCTTTGCCAAACAGGTATTCGGAGAGATCATGGCTGTAAGTCAGATGAGGCAGCGGTCAAGCTGCATGGTAGACACACCATTTTCCATGGGAATGAAACATTTGTGGAAAGTGTTGAAGGGAGATAGTAGCTTAGCAAAATTTACACGAGTCCTCATTTAGAATAAAAATAACCACCAGATAAAGTCAGAAAAGGTGTAAATGCACACCGGCACTTTTAGGAATGTTAACAGAAATTTTAAAAGCCAGCCTAAAACAACGGCAAAAAGAACAGCAGCTTGTTAGAGAAAGAGCTAACTCCAGCTAAGGAAGAAGCGCACGCTGCTCTTGAACATGTGGAGCAGTCTGCACGCAGCTTTATTACAAGGGGAAGACAGACCTTTCAGCACCTGCAACACGTCCCAGGACTATACGGACTGCTAGAGCAGAGCTACAAGCGCACAAAGACTCCGGCACTAAAGCTATTCAACAAAAGAACAGAGGCTATGGTTTAGCCTTCTTACAAAAAGCAGCACAACAAAACCAGGAACCTTTACATCAACAGCACAGTTTGACAGGAAAGTAAAACAAAGAAGTGAGCATCACAAGGCAGTCCATTTTTTAATACATTTCCCCCGCCCCCACCCCCCACCCCCCAAGAGGTGGGGAAAAATAACCAAACCCCTAAGCCCCAAAGTTTTCTCCTCTCCCATATCAAGCACTTGCAGGGACTACACTGCCTGGAAATCTACCACAGAATTTACCTTTCATCTTGGTCACGAGAATTCTAATCTTAGAAGCACCTACAGTAATTTGGACAACTTGCGTTTCTGTCGGATTTATAGGAAAGCTAATGAAATTTCCAATCTTCAAAATACTGTACATATCTTGCTGCAGAATTAGCCAAAGGTCAAGTGTTCCTTCGAACTTCTTTTTCTTTTAAGATTTCTTTCGTTGTACAACTGGCCCCAAAGGAATCTCTTCCATTTTTGCATACGGTCTTCCAAAAATGTTGCCTGGTTTTAACACTTCAGTTTTCCACGTAAAAGCTCCTGAAACTGCATATTTTTCCACTGCGCTATGCACTGGCTTTTCATATTCTCCCAGACTACTGCCAACTCATTCTGGGAATGAAGAAAGGACGCTTTTCTCATCTCACTGAATCTGAATGCTACCCTTCTGCCTCATACAAACCAGCAAAATTTGAACCCTCCCATAGTTCTGAAACATACAACCATTAGAAACCAATTCAATATAATGAATGTTTTAAATTCAGATTTGCTTTTACTAGAATCCAGTTCAAATAATACTCCATTAACTCTTTCAGTTGTCTGCGGCATTTCACCTGTATATCCAGAGGGCAGTTAGAGAGCACAAAATCACAGAACCATTAAGGCTGGAAAAGACCTGTGAGATCAAGTCCAACCATCAACCCAACACCACCATGCCCAGTAAACCATGTCCCAAAGTGCCACGTCTACACGTTTTTTGAACACCTCCAGTGATGGTCACTCCACCACCTCCCTGCATAGCCTCTTCCAATGTTTGACCACTCTCTCAGTAACAAAATTTTTCCTAATATCCAGTCTAAACCTCCCCTGGCACAACTTGAGGCCATTTCCTCTCGTTCTACTGCTAGATACATGGGAGAAGAGACCAAGGAAAAAAAAAAGGAAAAAAAAAGAAAAAAAAAATTATGCCTAAATTCTTTCTCAGCTTGTGAGTTTGGGTTTTTTAACTCATTCTTTGCTCTCTGAATGACTACACATCTACTCTTACACTAAAAGGCAGTCATACAGTCACTATAAATACCCTGTATTAATACACTAATGGCTTGACACCTTGGACCAGAGTTGCTCAAAGTTAGGGTTAACCTGTAGAACTTAGTTGTCCACTGAAGATATACCCACACGGAAAACAGTCCAGAAATTAAGGTGCTCATCAAAGCCTTAAAACAGTAACAACAAAAACTGCAGAACGTGATGTTAAGACTAGGTCTGCAGTTTAGTTTTAAAAATAATCATTACGGAAATCAGAGAAACGTTCTGGCAGATTAAAAACACATGTTACGTAATGTATAATTTGGAAGTATGAGTTACAGACTAAATTCAAAGCATAGGGACAGTGGCCAAGGGCAAGTTTTATCTACTTGTTTTTGCTAACCCTTACTCCCACTCACAACTTAGAAGTTAACAGTCCGACTAGCAATACCTGTGGCCTGTCTATGCTGATCTAACCAAGCTAATAGCAAAAAGATAGGAAGCAAAATGAAAGCAACAGGCCAAACATGCTTGTCATCAAGAGCGTTGAGGGCATAAGAGCAGAACTTCAGGTAAGCTTTGGCTTTATTCCAAAATCCATAACCTTTATCACACAACAGCCAACTTTTCCCCCCGAGGCTTCTTCGTATTTTCTCCTGAACCATTGTCTTGCGGTATAGAAGAACTCCCCAATACAACTGGCAGGTCTAACTACATTTTATTTCAAATCACTTTGGTAGACACAGATTCGGTATGTGACGTGATCTTTCTTAACCTTTCCTTTTCCTATTCCCTGCTTACGTAGATCAAAGAAATAAAACTTAACAAAGCTATGACCTTTTTCACAAACATAGTTTACTTACTGATTATACGCTGATGTCAGCACACAGCTTGTCCTTCCACCTCAAACTCTAAGATTTATCAAGATGATAGGCAAACTAACACAGCGGAGCACCAACCCAACTCATATCTTTAGAAATTAACCACAATACAAATGCTTACTGCTAGTAATCACGCTGTAGCACTACAAACAAACAAAACTCCCTCCAGCTGTATTCTAGCAAGTCAAACCAAATCACGTTATGGAAAGCTGAGTAATAGATAAGTATTTATTTGTGGCAGATTCTAAGGTGAGAAAAATACAGGGAATCTGGGTTTTCTATTAACTGACGCTGATTCTTGTTTACATTAAGACAATGAGACTAGGGGACATTACGACACTTGAGTTTATGGGTTACAGAAGACAGAAAAAAATGAGTAACATCACACCAGTGCATCCCATCTACACAAACACAATATTCAATGAGCAGAGATTCAAGGACTTCAGACTGAAAGTCAATCTTTCAACAGTCTGTCAGATACCTCACTCAAGGCTCGTTTTTCCTACTTAAGTCAACACAAAAATGTGTTCTGCTCTGAAGTCAGACCTGCTTGCTAGCCTGAGATTCATGGGAATGTGTCTCAGTCATTTACAGCACAACTGTGGAAGTTTGAGGTATTTTAAAGACATTATTTCTAACAGAAATTAACCGTTTAGGAAATGCATGCTACGGACGCTTGAAAGAGTGGGGGTTTTTCCTTTCTCACTCTGGCCAGGAAAAGGTATTTTTCAATGCCTTTTTGTGGAAGCAGAGAATTAGGTAACTATGTGCTCTACAATAAAACCAGGAATCTCAGTAGACTCAGAAGATAATCGTACCGTTAAGCCCAATATTTTACATCAAGGCTCTCTCGACTGGATTCTCTGAAGTGACAGTACGTTAATGCCATACAGAACAAAACACCTCCTACAAAGAGGCGCTCCAAAGCTTTTCCTGAAGCAGGATTATGCAGCACCTAACAACAGAAAAGCTTCCTTTCGCCGCTTAAAAAGTACGTACCCTTCCTGGAAGAACAACTGCTTTAACCACTCTCGATATTCCAAGGTCGTACAGACAGAGAACACTTCCCGCTGCTTCTTCCAACCCAACCAGTAGTCCAGTTCTCCTCTGCCAGGAAAACGCCTTTACCACACGAACAGTGGGACGCTGTTCATTTACTCCACTGAAACGATATGCAGAGCGCCGCTCTCCTGTCACAGAGTTCACCACCTCCAGTTGAGGACCACACGCCAACCATGCTAGGCCATTTCTCCCTGTAAGAGAAAAGAAAGCCGACTAAAGCAAATTTCCAACACAAGACTCAAAACATCTGAAAAAAGTCACAGTCACTGCCCCTTTCCTTCAATAAAAGGCCCTAACGGAGGAAGACCGACTTCCCTAATTCTGGTCGGTTCTCTAAAATCACCCATAGAAATCCTCAAGCAACACATCTTAACATCAACCACCTTTTTATTTTGCATTTGTACTTGTCATTCCTGCACTGAAGAATTTTGATCGTTTGGGATAAAGATTACAATATATTGATCTATAGTCTTTATACCATAGTCGGCTTGGTTTTGCTAGAAATCATCTAAATACAGGCGGGAATACAAGTCTTAAAGCATACTTCAAACATAACAAATCTAAGCCAATTCATTTCTAGTTTACAAATTTCACTTGACGCGTGCCTACTTTGGGCAGGGATTTGGACTTCAGCAAGAAATTGTCTTAAAACGGGCACTGCGTTAGTAAATTTAAACTTTTACACGTGCCGATCACAGAAAGAATTTAAGACATTTGCTCCACTGAACTGCTTCAAACTCGAAGGAAGTATTAACTCCATTACTGCATTGACAGTTAGGCAGATAGATTCTACCTGGTCTTGACAGAAGCCTCGACATCCAGCTCGGCACCCAGCTCTGCTTTCAGATCACCTGGAAAGTCAACTACCTAATCTGCTTAGCCACTTCCAGCAGCTCTCACTGCCTACTCATCTGCATCCTATTAAATACTTTGGAAATACAGCTGCAGCGCTTAACAGTGCTGCCCTCTTCCTTCTGTTTTTATTCAGACTAGAAAAGAAAAAGCAGGGGCTTTTGCCGCTGTAACATTGTGGGAGAACTATTTCTGCGTGTGATGTTATGATGGTCATAGAGCTTGAGCTGGTGCAAATAAATACGGCCCAAACCAACACTATTACTTTTTGCAAAACTGCCTTGTATTTAAGCAGAAATTGAGGAGGGCTCACTGACTCAGCAGGTTTAAGTAAATTATTCTAATTTACTTAATTACATTAATCTAATTTACTTAATTACATTAATCTAATGCACAAGATCAGTGCACGTGGTTGTAATTTCAAAGTTTAACTATACTAGTGTTTTAATATTAGCATTTTCAATCGTTACAACATCCTTTTTGTTCTCTCCAAACTTGATGCATCTTAACAGCGCCAACCTGACACAGTTGATACTATGACCCTATGCTTCAGGTAACCTCCAGGCCGTAACAGCTTTATACCACCACCAAATTTAAGGGAAAATGCTCACCTCTAGAAAGCTTCCCGCACAGCACAGAATCTAGGGGTATGCCATCTTCCCCAAGTGCCTGAAGAGTCACCTCTGGAAACTGCAGCAGACTGCTCGTTGCCCGAGCCGTTAGCTCTCCCATTCTTCACTCTAAATAAAGAAAACAATGCAAAAATAGACTCATGTCAGCCATAAATAGTTTTGAGCTTGACAGAAGTTTGCCATATTTTACTCCTGCAGAAAGAGGATTTTGTGAGCGAGTTAGCCGGTGATTTAGTGAGTACCACTGGGTCATTTCTTTCCCACTTAGGCAGAAAACCTCCCCCAAATGTTTTAGGCAAAACCCCTACATTTAATCCAAAACCAAAGTTTTAGTCTTAAAAGCCACTAGCACAACAGAGACTGTCTGTATCAGAATTCTGGAGTCAGGCTTACTTCACACAAGTGCACCCTACACGTTGTCTTGCAGAGGTTGTGCGGATGCTCCACAAGCTCTCCAAGAAGCACAGATCTACAGCAGAAGGTGAGAAGAAGAAAGAATTTTAGCTCTCTAGCCCAACAGCCCCCAACAGCTAAGATCCTGTACCTGATGCAGACCGTAGCCTTGATTTCCCTTTAAATGAGAAAACAAACAAAACCAACACAGATCGGAATTTGACACTAGAGCCAGTTTACCCAGCTACCTCCTATGGTTATTCTCTAACACAACTATACTGCCATTCAAGAGTTGCAGTCCCTGCCTAACGTGGCTAAGCTAGCAAAAGTTCCTAAAGCCAGTTCTGAAATTGCGCTCTTTTTTACATTGCTTGGTCTACCTGGACAGACGGATGGAGGTGCCAAGTGTCTCCGTACAGACCACACACGCAGCCTTCCAGCACAGGGAGACAGTAGTTAACAAGGCATTTCCAGCTACCACACCTTGCCCCTCTCAGCACAAGTTCCGGAATCACAGAATCACAACACAGAGGATTCCAATCCCTGGAACCCACGTGGCCCAACTCCCCCGCTCAAGCAGGGTCACCTAGAGCAGGCTGTCCAGCACCGTGCCCAGCACCGTGCCCCTTTTTGACATTGCTTGGTCTACCTGGACAGAGGGATGGAGGTGCCAAGTGTCTCAGTACAGAACACACACGCAGCCTTCCAACACAGGGAGACAGGAGTTAACAAGGCATTTCCAGTGTACCACACCGCTTGCCCCTCTCAGCACAAGTTCCGGAATCACAGAATCACAACAAAGAGGATTCCAATCCCTGGAACCCACGTGGCCCAACCCCCCCGCTCAAGCAGGGTCACCTAGAGCAGGCTGCCCAGCACCGTGCCCACACGGCTTTTGAATAGCTCATTCTGAAACGTACTTTTACCAGCAGCAACCTGACAAGCTGAACTGCAAAAGCATTTGCAACACGTGCAACAGGCCCTGGTTTTTGGTGACTCTCTCCTACCAATTTAAGCATTCTCTCCACCACATAAGGAAAACACTACCACACCAGCAAAGCCTTGTCACCGTTATTTCTCTAAAACCGCACCTGACAGCTTACCAGGTAGAAGAAACAAAATTAATAGATGCCTGATTAAGTTCATTTCACTGTCCTAAAAAAGCAAACCCCAGGCAAATCAATACAGGAAAACGAGTTGATGCAGTCAGTGAATGAGGAGCTGTCCTCAGCAGAACAGGATACAGTCCTGTGTACCCAAACGCCTGTGGCAGCTGCCAGCCAAGACTGATACAACCGTCCAGACTAAGAAGGCACTTGAACTACCACGTTTAGCCATACACACCACGTGGGGTTCAGCATTCCCCACAGAATTAAGTCCCTAAATTTCCCATAAGTTTACCAAGCATGATCAGGAAGCAATTATTAGACCTGAAAGACTGACACCACGCTTCTTTCCATTGGCAGAAGCTCCAGACCCGGAGTCACCTTCCTTCATTAAGGAAGAAGTCAAGCACTTTTGTTTAAGGCAGCAACTTTGCTGCGTGATGCGTGCTTCGTGCAAAAATCAAGAGACCCGCACAAAACGCGCTGGATTCCTGTAAAGCTGTGCTCTCCCCATTAAACCCAGCCCGCTTGCCGCGATCGCCGCTCTACGCAGATAGTGAATTTCCTGACGCCTCCCTTTGGCAGTTACCCATGTTGAAGCAAAGAAACGGTTCGCGAAGAGCAACTGGGAGGGGAGCAGCATATGGCCTTTCAGTGAAGGTGTGCCTTGAACGATTTATTAAGCAAGTCACCATCAGACCCCGTCTTTCCCAGAGCAGCCTGTCACACACTCCTTGGCTCTTACACGCCACAGCCTCCTACTGAAATGCTTCTGTCTGGCTAAATAAGTCACGTTGAGATCGGTTGCTTTCAGAAACATGCCCCAAATTAAAAGCAGTATTAACCTTTTTTAAGAAAAAGAACAAAGAACGCGTCTGCCCCACGTTCTAGGGTGTTTATCTCATGACTGGTTTTACAGGGAATATCTTTGGTTCTCCCTGTCAAGGACTTTGAAACGACACAAGCCTGAGCTGCTTCGACATGGCTCGGTGCATTCACTGGCATCTCTTATTTCTGCAATAATTTCTTATAACTACAAAATGAAGACAAGAAACTATAATGTAGTTAGAAGTAGACAGCATATTCTGTCAGCTGAACTCATGAGAGATTTGATATTACATTGTGGACCCCTAACCAAGGGCTACGTTATTGCCAGTTTACCCAGGCTTAAAAGCCCCTGGAAGGTCTTGTCGGGGCATTGCTGGCAGAGAGGTGTGTGAGTAACAAATCTTAAAGATGACAAGAAGGGGAAAACATCAGACCACAGGTTAAGGTATCTGGCCACGATGCCTGTTACTGGGAAACTTGCCTGAGCCATGGCGGCATACTGGTGCTCCCACTCCTTCCGGGCTTCCTCCAGCCGGGACTCCCTCGTTGCCCGTGTGCTCCGGATCTGCCGCTCATGCTCAGCCAGCAAAAACCGCACCTCTTCTGAACAGCTTTAACCAGGGTATCTACGTGTAAGATAGCAAACCCCGTGAGGGACGAGGACCAGCACCGTGGCAGCCACGCAGCGTGTTCACAGTTGTTCAAAATGTTCTCTGCCACCCACTTTGTAAGAAATCCACCGGTGGACCTACCTCAGCTGCATTCCCACCACACTTCCTCGATCTTACAGATTACCAAAGATGCCTCCTGATAATGTTTGGGGAAGTCAAAATCTACTTGCTATTTATGCTGAAATACGTACGTGTTTCGTCGGCTGTTGGTGGCCCTGTGCTCCCGAGCCCAGCCAGACTGGACAACACTTTCTTATTTTCAGCCTTCAGGTCTCTTATAAGCTTCTCACCGGGACTTGCATTTACCACTGCTTTGTGGTAATATGAAAATCCATAAAAGACCAAAGAGAAGCCGGTACCCAGATAATCCCAGCAAACAGCAAGATTTCCTGTCAAAAATTACTCTTCTTCCCCTTCCCACCACCCCGGATTCTTTTGTTCTTTTCCCTGTTCAGAAATATCCCATGTAGCGAAAAGGTCTCACGGCCACTTTGCTCCTCGGGTGGAAGCATCTGATGCCCTCTCCTGTACTGTTACCAGCAATCACAGCCTGGTTTGGTTTTGCCCCTGCCAGCCCAGGAAAAACCTTCTCTTCTCCAGCTAACCCTAACCGGCAGCAACATAGCCATAGCTGCTGTGCCTCCAGTATGCGGGGCAATGTGGGATGGGATACCTGAAAACCAGCCCTCATCCACTGTAACTTCGGGTACGCCAGGTAGGCAGACAAATCCCCTGCAGAGACAAGTCCACCTGCCCCGGCATGGAGCTGGCTCAGGCGTGGGGAGTTTGTTGGTCTGCGTTCATCGGCACGTGAAAGCAATTCAGCTCTTTGCAGGACTGAACTGGTGCTGGAAACATTAAAACTTCTGCTCCTGATATCTCCTAACAGCCAGGCTGCTGCGGCCACGAGCTTGCAGAGCCACGATCCAGCCGCTTTGGGATAACAGACGTGTAAGTGCCTGATCTCTTTTTATGGGAGCTGGAATAAGAAGGAATTAGTGCTGGAGTCCCAGGGAAAGCCTGACTGAAAGGACTGCAAAGAGAGCGGTTTTCAGTGCTGAGCCCCAGAAAGGGCAGGAGCAGAGCAAAGGGGAGGAGAGAGGGAACCCTCTCCTCCAGAAGGAGCCGACGGACTGGGAAAGTGGTCGGGGAGCAAGCGGCTCCTGGGCAGGAAGGAATAGCTCTGCGTGGCACTATCGCTGGGATCTGGGATTGGGAAACAGAGACAACAAATGCCTGGCAGCAGGGATCATCTGTATGTTCTACGTTTCAGCCATGTTTGGTCTGTGGGACCCCAAACTACAGCTTAGTTTTAGAGGTGCTGGGAGAGAAAGGGAAGGAAAGATGCTGAATTAAGTCACACCTGTGAGAGAGACCCAGAATTCTCAGGAAAAAGAGTTACCGCTGTCATACAACGTAGTTGTGAAAATATATGCCGTTTGTTAATAAGAATACAGAATAAGCTCTTCATATGCTGCCCTTGCTTACTGACAGATTCACTCTTTCTTCATCCTGAGCTGTCAATCACTTTGAACTGGTATCTTTTGTCGTTTTGCCCAGCACCTGGCTGCAATTTGCACCGAGACCAGAGAGGGAAAAATTATGGAAGTGTACCTTTCAGCATATCGTAAAGTTGACAGAGTTTCTTCGTAACAGACGTCTGCTGGACTCACGTTCGCAATCTGTAAGCATATGAAAAGTATGAACTGACATTACATTTTGAAGGAGGCGTTTTGAAAGAGCTGTCAACACTACCAAAAATCAGATAAGCATTAACATGGAAAAATCAACCATTAAGGTCCTTAAACATAAAAGGAGAACCCTAGCATCTTCGCAATCTGGCTATAACTTAACTCTTTTTAACACTTTCACAAGAAATGAGACAGACAGACAGACAGACCGACAGACCGAAAGATGAGAGGATACAGGTGGCTTTTGCAAAAATTAATACTGGAGGCACTTGAATCCTGGTAACTCTGGCTTACGCTAGCATCAACGCAAAAAACCAACCTCGCAAAACCACTTTGATGGTATTTGTACAAGTAACAGTTGAAGAATCTGTCCTTAAATTTGTTCAAAACATCTTCGGTGAATTACGGGAGTTAGCATTTGAAGAAGCTCAAGTAAACTGTTTTAGGACTACCAGCATTTACAGGCAACGTTTTCACATGGGCACATTTTCTATTTGTATCCTTCCATCTTTCACTTTATAGTACTTTCTTTAACAAAAATACCTCTTCAAAGATGCTGGAGTATACAGTTAATTCACCTGAGACAAAGAAGAACCTATGGGAGCTGCATCTTATTTAGGAATGCAATATCTGGTGCGCAGCACAAACAATAATCTCAGCATTCAGGAAACAAAGTAGCTGTTTCGTAATACTGCCTAGTTTTACGTAAAGAACATGGCTTTTCTATAAAACAGTGCTTATGAGTTATCTAGCTAGATTCATCTGCATTTAGATACATTTTTACAAATATGCCAAAAACTCTTTCAGCAGAATGGGGTTTGTATCTCTAATGGAGAGAGCGAGCGAGCGAGCGAGCGAGATTTTGTGCCAGCCACATTTCTGCTCTGAAAACAGAAGTGCTCTCCATTTCAGTAGTGCCTTTAATAGTGGCAAGAAACTTTTGACCAGCAGAAGGGTTCTCACCTTTATGTTGCATAGAAAGCAAACAGTTAAGTTTGAAGCTACACCCACTTTCACCAACGTTCGAGCCATGCAATTCTATTTCAACAGGTAAACTGGGTTATAAATTCAAGAATCAGTTTACCATGATGGGCCCTGCTGTTTCCTTAGGACCGAGTCCCTGCATGGGATATGCAGCACCTTCTTTTCCGTAGCAACCTCGGCCAGAGCGCTAAGGGAAAATAAAGTGAAAAGATGTGAACGATATAAGCGTTAACTATCAAAATCAAATTGGGGGGCAGGGGGGGTGTGGGGGTGTGGGAGGGGGGCATGGAGGGGGAAAGCTACCAGATTAGAAACTCCAGTATATTCATGCTTATGTACATGCTTCCCTATATTTGTTCTTATGTACATCTCAGGCTTTATTCATTGATTAACCATGCAGCAAAGAATCCTGAATGGAGGGAAGATTTTTTTCATATCTAGAAATTTATTTTTTACTTCACAGGAAAGGATTAAAAAAAAAAAACAACCAAAAAAACCTGATGACAGTTCTTAATGTGGTTAGACTTAGATTTACACGTGTTCCTTCCTTCAATCTGTCTCTTCCCAGTCCTGAGGATTTTTGCCTTTTGCTTCCTGCCAAGCCCACCAGATTTATAACTGACCGTTTGGTGATTGCTTCAGTCGAGAAAAATCTGTTAAAATATGGTATCAACAGCAGGAACAATTACCAAATCAATTGCTTGGACATTATTAAGTAAGATACAGAAAACGATACTCTGCAGAAACTCAGAGGAAATATCTTGGGATAGTTACTGGTATTGGACACCTTCTATGTGCAGAATTGCTTTAAATATGAGAACTGCAAAGGTGTGCCTGAAAAGAAATGACCTCCCGTCTCTCGGGATTAAGCAACAGGCAATACCGCTCATCCCCTGCACCCGCAGAAAGGGAGTATAGAAACACCCCTGGCTCCCAACCTCCCCTGGCTGCAAAGAAGATGTCTCCCTCCTCTTCCCCTTCCAGATGAGCCCAGGACTGGCCCTGCCTGCCAGGGCTGAGCAGCTTTTGGAGCTGCCTGCGCGAGCAGCCGTGGGGTGCTGAGCTCGCTCGTGCTGCCGAGATGGGTCGTGCACGTCCGGGCCAGCCGGACCCCCCTCCTCCTCAGCCGGCCCCAGCCCAGGGTTGTCCTGTGTAAGCTGCCCTGCAGACACCTCTCTGCCTCTGTCGACAGGGGACTTCAACAAAGCCTGTAGTTCTGGTATCTGTCTACCAAGGGGAAAAACTGGGGGAGCGATGGCAGGAGCAAGGCCCCTTTTCCAGAGCGGAGCCGCGAGCAGTCGTCTCCCCCGACACGGCTGCTCTGAGATGGTTCGGCCATGCGTCAGCAGCAGCACCACGGTCACCCAGCAGCCCTCCGCCTGGCCCCGGGCACACACAGCGAGGACAGCACGATTCGGGCCTTGTGACCCTCTGGGGTCATGTCTTTGCAGCTGCCCCACTGCGGCGTTCCCTCAGGCGGGCTCGGGGAGGTGCCACAGACTGCCCCACACTTGTGCCGCGCTGTATGACCTTGCTCGCTATAGGGCCGCTTGTTGTACTGAGGCCAGGAGTTCTGCGTTTCGCTAACGGGCAAGCAGCAGCTACCACAGATAAACAGTGACCGTAGGTTATTTCGGGACACCAGTGAGAGATTTTCCAAGACCACTTGTCATATTTGGGACATAGAGGATCTTAAAGACGGAGTCCATCTGCAAACAGGCAGTGGTTTAGGACGTCTCTGCCTTTGGTGATCCTCACTCCGAGAGCAGCAGGGGTGGACAGGGTGCGAGCGCCAAAAAGGTGGGCTGGCGAGGCTGACCCTGCAGCCCAGGGTGAGGAAACCCAACATGCTCTCATCTGCTCGCTGTCCTGGAGGTGGCAATAAACTATGGTGGGTCTAGGTAAAACAGAGCCACCCTGGCTTTTGTGGCTGCATAAACTTCCATGAGTTCATTTTACGGTGCATCTAACAGGACTAAATTCATTAAGAGTGCTAAACAGCTACACCGAACAGAGGAAACAGTGCCCGCACACTACACCTGTTTGAATCGCATGGTGACGACCACGTGAGACCGACTGCTGGTGGCATTCATGGCAGTCGTAGCCGTCGTTCTCACCTTACTCCCTTGTTCCTCTCGATCTGCGCGTAATTACGACAAGGCACCACCTTCAAACTGTCCACATAACAACCTTGCTGCTGGTCTTCTCTAGTCTTGCGCCCACCAGGTTCCTGGTTTTAGACAGCAAGTCCATTACCTGGGGAGAGATATTTATAGTCAAAATTTCTCACTAAAATAAGAAAAAATATTGTTAGACTTCGTAAGGATAGAACAAAAATTAAGAGAGAGTACGGCTGAGCATGGGGTAGTTATTCTGGCTTTACCATGTTTAGAAACTCATTCCCAGAGTGTTCCACTGTCCAGGTGAATTCCGCTCACGTTGAAAGCTTACATCTGCAGACTTAAGGTGCTTGCAAAATTCAGGATAAAGGTGGTATTTCCCTCTGCTTCTCCTATCGTCATTAGATGAGGAGTTTAAACAAGCTGATTCCATGAGCTGCGAAAACTAATGAAGTTTCTTTTCCTGAGCATTCATTTTTTTCCGATCTCTGCTGCCCGCTGCATCAAATTGGTCTGAAATTGGCCACATGGCTCAAAACCAATGAGGAGGAAGGTACAGGGCAAAGTAGTTCACAAACAAGTGGCAAATTGTATAAACCTGAGAAGAGAAGCTAAACGTTCAACCCTCTGAGACATATACCATCTCCCAAATCCCCGCCCGGCTTAAGAGAAACAGATTACCCATTTTCAGTTAGGAATGAGTCCTGTGTCTGCCAACATAAGAGACGAACAAGAAAAGGAGCATGGGGAAAGAAAGTAAATAAAAATGCTGACTTCCTTCTTAACCCTTTTTTTCTTCAAAAAGGAGCAAAATACAGAAGGGAGAAAAATAATAAAAAATAAAGAAGCGCCGGGTGCATGGGGGATTTCTCCTCAAAACTTGCGCACCGGGTTAAAATCATGACAGGTATTCAAAACAGTTAACAAAGTTAGTTACGCCTCCTGGTTCTACCCCTTAATTAACTATTGGTTAATAGTTTTCTTCATCTTAAAGTTACAGTTCTCTTTTAATTCACCACATATGCTCAGAGAGTAGGGGGCTTAATTGGGTTGAGGCTTTTCTAGCTAGGAGGTGTGTTCCTTAGCATTAGAATGAGATTATAATGAGAGGAGTTAACTCTAGGGCACTACTTTGGCAGTCCATTCTATTTTTCTACCATTTGCCCTTGTGCTAATCATTATTGCTAGTTAGCAGAGAGTCAGTGAAGACAGTCTTTATCTCTAATAGGTCTAAGTGCCAGGTGGAGTTGTTATGAAGTATCTTCTTTACATTCTTCTAATTCTTCTTACTTGCTTTTAACACTTATTTTTCAAGAAGTCCTGTAACATTCTCCCCTTTTCTGTCCCCTAAGCAAATTCTTTGGCTTTTAAAAGTGGTTTGTTATGTTTCATCATTATTTTTAGTGTCCACACTTGTCCAATAAGTTCCTTGAGTTTACACCAAAGGATAAGATTTACTATTGTTAATGTTGTCGTAGCTATTAGTAACACCAATATCGGGTGGATCATTATGTTTAAGATTTTGGTAGCTGGCGGGGAATAACCCCTAAACACATCCCATCTGCATCATGATGGACAGTAATTAAAGTCTTTCTTCCACTTTCTTCAACTTGTTTTAACAACCTTTTCAAATTTTCATGATGCAATAGTTTTCTTATTAGAGTGAGATTTATTCCAATAGGGGTGGGCTGTATATCCTGAACCAATGTATAATTAAACTGTAGCAACTGATAAGTAGTAACAGGAGCCGTGTAGGTAAAATCACATCCTGTAAGACTAACAAAGTTGCAAATGCAAATATTTGAATGGTTGCTCGTGTCCACCATTTGATCATCTACCTGTACAAAATCCCATTGACTTCTCCGACAAACACATCCCATACCCCTGTAAATTACGATGGTTCTTGGGGTCTCGTTGGGATGCACCTCAAAGTGACAAACATTTTGTTCAGTGTCAAGACAAATATCTTGCCCTTTGATGGTGTTTCCTTCACAAATAAATCCTTGCTGGTCTCGTACGACACAGGCCTCGACATCAATAGTTTGCCACTTATTCCTGGTTTTCATAGCCCATACCCTATGTTCTAGGGGATGAAGTAGAGTTCCATGGTAATTTAATCCTAGCACAACAATCGGGTATATGTTATATACTAAAGCTTTATATATTGTTAGTAGAAAAGCTGTAGCTGTGTTGTTAGTAGGGTCAAAGGTAAAATTAACCAAATGCCACCACGATTGGAATCTCCTTTCAAATTCCGTTGCGTTATTCCAAATCACCTTTCGGATTTCTTTTGGTAGGATTCCGTCTCCACCTTCCCTAATGATTGCAGCTGCTATTGTCTGTAACCATAACTGAGCTTGGATACAACTGAGTGCTGTAGAAACATTAGTCTGAGCCACGTCTAATGCATTTATAATCAGTTCATTGTCCTTTTCATTAAGCTTTTCCCACTGTGGTAACACATTTGCTGTAAGCCATTGGCCGGTTCCTAAAGTTAGGAGGGAAGATCTTCAAGGGTTCTGTATTTTGTTCAGATCACTGGTCACCGTGGCGAGTTTGTTCCTTATTATCGCAGTATCTATACTATTTAAAACTCCCAGTCCTGTTCCTACTGCACCAATCGCATGTCTCCTTTTCCTCATTTGGGAAGGAAGGGTCCTTTTATGTAACCATGACGTCCACCCCGTATGTAAGGGTCTTATGAATGACGAACAAGCTGGTTGAACAGTGGAAATATCGTTCTGTATTAATAATTCCACTCGTTTAAGAGACCATATTGGATTAGACATTACCTGTTGCTGACCGACATATTGAATTACGTATGGTCCTGTCGGATACACATATGGTCCTGTTGGATACACATATGGTCCCATTTGCTCAGGCTCTGTGGGACTTGATTTAGTAGCCTGAGTCGGGGTGGTGTAGGCAGGGGGAGTGGTGGTTTCCTGTGGTGTCTGCAACCAAAATCTAAAAGGTAGAGCTTGGGCCCCCTCTTGAGTTGCCCCCAGACATACTATGGTCACCGTTTGAGTTATATTGAAGGGATACCAACAAACCTCCTTGCTTTCACATATCGTGCTGCCTGTTCTATTGGCAGAGTCCCAGACAGCACCGCTCTTGGCAGTAATTTGGGTCTGGAGAGGAGGCGGGTTACTTACGTTAAGGAGTCTACAACCTATCAGGACCTCCTTTCCTTTCTCAAACATCCAGGTACAGACCGAATCTATTCTTTCCCATTCCGTTGGTCGCAGTGCCATGTTATTATTATATATTACCACAGTTGCCAAATTCAACCCGTTAAAATCCTTTCCTGAGCTTCCCATACACCCAAAATAAGCATCTGTCCAAGGCCACTCCCAACAGTGGTTACAGTTCAGCAGAGTCATAAGAATCCATACCATCGCTTTTGAATGCGAAGCTTCAATGGTCCCATAGGTGTCGATTCCCATCGTGGCATAGGGGCTTTCTTCACTCTGGTGTGATGTACCCACGAGGTCTGCTCCTTAATCTTGATTGCTGTATGAGATGTCAGCAGCACCTGGAAGGGGCCTTCCCATTTCGGTTTCAGAGGTGAATCTGCAAAGGACTTCACATACACATAATCACCAGGCTTAACATTATGCACCAGCCCATCAAGACCTTGGGCTCTGGTTCCTAAGACAAGTTTCTCTATCTCCCACTTACCTTTCTCTATTTCTCAACCTACGTCTTCAACTAATTTCTGATCTTCTTTGGAATACCTGGGTTCACAATCAATTTGTATTTTACCATCTGGGACCAATGACTGCACCTCTAATTCACCTTTCTCAGCTGCTCTTTTGGCTTCTCGGTCTGCCATAGCACTGCCCAATTCTCGAGCGGTATATCCTTTCTGATGAGCCTTGCAATGCATGATAGCCACTTTTTCAGGTTGCTGTACTGCTTCCAGGAGCCTAAGAATTTCTTCAGCGTGTTTTATATGTTTCCCTTGGGTGGATAGGAGTCCCCTTTCTTTCCATATAGCTCCATGGGCATGGACTACCCCAAAAGCGTATTTGGAGTCTGTCCAGATATTAATCTTTTTGTCTTTGGCTAGTTCCAACGCTCGGGTTAAAGCGATTATTTTTGCTTTTTGTGCCAAAGTATTTGGGGCAAGGGCTGCAGATTGTATTACCTGATTCACGGTGGTTATTGCATACCCTGCTCTGTGGATGCCTTGTCGAACAGAGCTACTTCCATCTGTGTACCAGGAATCCTCAGCGTCTTCCAGTGGCTCCTCCTTTAGATGTGGTCAGCTGGAATAGACCGCTTCAATCGTTTCCAGGCAGTCATGTGATACCGGTTCTCCCGTGGTTCCACCGAGGAAAGCTGCTGGATTGACAACGTTAGTAACAATTATTTCCACATCATCCTGTTCCACCACAACAGCCTGATATTTAAGGAATCTCTGTGGTGAGAGCCAATGCCTCCCTTTTACCTCTAATACTGTGGATACAGTATGAGATGTCAGCACTGTAATCTTTTGGCCTAATGTAAATTTACGTGCTTCCTGAATATTTAGCACCAATGCTGCTACCGCAGCATTCACTTCTAACCTACCGGGTTTGAGCGGGGCAGTCAAGCTGCGATGCTACAGAGTCAGGCAGGCAGACCAGCAAGAGAAGGAGACCACAGACATTGTGGCCTTACTGGGAATAAAAGCAAGCTGAGGAGCAAAAGGAGGAACATAGGAAAACAAAGGGACAACCCCACAAACAAGGAGATGGCTAAGAGAATTTAAAGGGGGCTGTAAAGAAGCAAGGAACAAGCACGATACTCTACAAGGAAAGGTTGATGCAGAAGACCGAGGAGTCAACTTACCCAATTAATGGCAAGCCAGATGACCCCCCAGGCTGTGCCTATCAATTATGGGCTTCAAAGGCATTTTCTGCTCTGAGATACATGACCAGCACTGACTCACACTGTGGTTTCATTACTAAAAGCCAATCTCAGCTCTCCGGAGGCTCTTGCTGCCTGCTGATTGTAGCCAGGCAGCTCCCAGTGCAGGCAAGGCAGATCTCTGGGCATTCCTCCCCACACCCGGGAGTCCCTGCAGGCACCCTGCTGCAAGTTTCTGCCCTCTGGGATGCCACAAGCACAGAGACAGCACACAGGTGTTTTCTAGCACACGGGTATCAACCCCTGAGCACCAAATCTGATCTCAGAAAGTCTAAAACAGGTGATTTTGACTGACAGGCAGCTTCACTGAGAAACAACAAACCCACACGAGGCTTGGCAAAAGTGGAGATTCATTCTGCACCACCCACCCGAGCCTGATAACCCATGGCCGAGGCAGTCCTGAACTCTCCAAACGCCCTTTGCTCCCAGCAATCCCCTGGGGCAGGGAGTTCCCAGAGACAATTTCACACTGCAGACAAACATTTTGGTCACCAAGTCCCTTGGGAGAGGAGTGCACATGGCCAAGACCTTCACCAAAAGCCACCCAGAAGATGTGAGGGTGGCGAGGAGCAGCCTGAAGACAGAAAAGCAATTTTACAAAACACAAGTAAGAGCAGTAAGTGTATGGCGAAGCGCTTCTGCATTTGAATGATTACAGAGACTCTCTCTGGAATACACTTTGCTGTCAGCTGGATTTTGATGGAGCAGACAACCTCAGGCTACCATGCAGTATAAGTCAGTGTGATTCAGAGGAATCTGGGAAACTGGTGAGAAAACTTTGAGACACAGCACAATGTTGCTTTTCTCTAGGACATTCCCAAAAGCCAACAACATACGGATATGATTTAACCTCTCTTGGCATTATCATCTCTATCTGTGTGTACTTAAATATGCCAAGGATTTTCCTTAGAGCTGATCTTACTTTTACCACAGTGCTGTCCAATGGTTGAAGTCTTACTAGCTTCAAAACTAATTCATTGTGGGGAAAAAAAAAAAATCAACAGTTCACACATTGCCTCCCCTTTACAGGGCATACAAATCCCAAGGTGCAGCTGTACAAGTTTATGGTTTTTTACTGGGAATGGCAGAAATGTTGATGCAGATGCTCCTTTCCACTTGAGGAAGCAGGAATAGAGCAAATTAACTGTTTGCCTGTTGGCTGCTACTTGGCAAAGACAAACATTTTGAAGTGCCACATGGATAACGGAGCAGCTGAAGCCAAAAGACTTAGTGGGAATGAGCCACAGGGAAAGAGAAACTGAGGCACACTTTAATCAGGAAAGAGGATACCTACAGCTAAGAGTGCCCAGAATCACTGTGGACCACACAAATGGTATCCCTTAGGCATGGGCATCCACACTGCATTATTCCAATATCCCCGAGCTGAACGCCAGACCAGGGATGGTGCAGCACTCCCCAGGAATAACTGAGGGACCACGCCTGCATCCTCCCTTGCCAAAGGGGCTTCCATTTTCAACCGTGTCCATGTCAAAACCTGCCATCTCAGAATATACTTTCACTTCTCTTGCTGTTCTTCCACCTGCCATATGTATGCCCCGTCAGCTTTTTTTTGTCCACCTGTTTGTTCCCCCAACAGGTAGATTTGGGGAAGGAGTTAATTCACCCGCCCTTGTGCACACTTCCATCTTCCCATCCTGCCGCTCTCCTCTCATGGATAGATCTTACTCTTCAGTAGAGAAGACTGTCTTTAATTACACCTTTCTTTTTCTGACCCTTCTCTGCTGCCAGCACACTTACTGTTACGTGTCAAGAGAAACCTTTGCCTGTACAATGTTCTCTCCCAGAGCACCTTCTAACTCAGCTCCTTTCCTCGCTCCTCTCTTTTCCCACCAGCTTGCTCTTGGCACATGCCTCACTCCAGCAAATGTTTCCCCTGCTGAAATTCAAAAGGTCTCAATTCTCCTCTTTACAGTGGAACAAAATTGCTGATGTTTTTCAACCTTTTCCCTTCTCAACTTTCTTGCGAAATCTCAAAACAATCACAATTTTTTCAAGTAAAGGTGGAGACCTTCAAGAGCATGTTACTGTGGATGGGCTGTGGTTCTCCAAAGCGAAAGCAGAGAGCCATGTTGCATTACAAGAACCTGGGCAGAACTGAATTAGACTTAGCAGGAGCCTAAAGTGGCCCCTAAAGGCCTCCCACTGCTCCTGCTAAATCAGTCCATTTCCACTGCTGCTTCAAAACACCCTTCCTGGAGTGCTAACACCACTAATTGTAACTTATTCCAGCATAAAGTGGAGAAGACTCAACCCCTGTGCTCTGACACTGAGCTGCACAGAGGCAGTTTAAACAGGTTGTGAGAGGCAGAGATGCCCTGCCAGAAACCAAGGTTAACCAAGGAGCCACCAAGACGTGATACACGCTCGAGGTCAAGCATGCGGCTGGCAAGAACTGTACAGCCCTCAACATTCCCCTCAGTCTGGGGCTGTTGAGGGGAAGGATGCTGACTAGAAAAGCTCCTTTGGGCTAGATACCACCAACGCATGGCCAAAATCAGGGGGAGAACCTCCAGCATGGGAAGATTTCCACCATCTTGCAAAATAAAGGTGGTGAGACTTTTTATTCTGACATGCTGTGCTGCGGCAGATACCTTGCTATGCTGTATACCACATGAACTACACTGCTCTCCTCTTCCAGCACAGCGTTAAAACTCCACCTCCCAGCACTAATCCTTGTCGGTGTTCCTCAGAATCAGGGGCACTTCATAGACCTCGCGGGGGACATAGCTCTGAAATACCACCTCGGATGGGAAAGGCTGAATCAAGCTCTGTTCCAGGTCAACTGAGGAGACCTGGAGATGCAAGAGAGAGCAGTGAGAGGTTCAGCTGCTGGGAGAAAGATCCATGAATGAGACTCCTATATTGATCTCCAGAGAAGTACAGTCTCTTGGTGAGTACGTCTGCCCAGCTCACACTAGGGAAGCAGGAGCTCACCCACCTGTGTTCTGAGCTCAGCACCATGCTCAGCAGGCTCAAGCTAAGAAGCTCTTTTGGGAGGTGTTGCTCCAGGTTTCCTTCTCCAAAATGCAAGGCAGCGCTTACCTCCAGCAGAGCCCTGTGCTAATGGGGTCACACAGCGCCGGAGCATTTACTGAAAGAGCCACGAGCGCTCACGGAGAAAGCGAAACCCAAGAATTTACGTGAGACTCCATGGGAAACCATTTTGGGATGATCTTTACTCTGAGACAGAGAGACTGAGCCCCACACATCCCCAAATATATTTTTTGATATAGAGCCCAGAAACCAGTAAGAAGAGAACAGTACCAGAGGGGGTAAGGCCAACAAGAAAGTAACACACTAGTTAGGAAAAAGACAAGTGAGGTGAACGTTGGATGGTGATAAAGTTTAGCTCTTTTCTCAGCATTACTGGGCAACTTGAACAAGACTGGACTTGGTATCTCCTTTTTCCATGGGCTTTAATGGGATGCTTTATTGTATTCTGGTTTTGCTGTTGTATTTAATACCACTGCAGAAGCATGGCTGAAAACATACACAAACAGCAAATGCTTAAAGAGCAGAGGCATTACTTTGAGGAAATTCCTCCCTGCTTTGCCTCCCCTGTTCCAGCTGCACTTTTCCCACTCAAAAGACACGGGCAGGTCTCCTGCTTCTCCACAGAAGTCACAGTCGCGCTGAAGCTAGTAGCTGCACCACACTGCCAGTTAGTTGCGCACTTGTCTGATGCATTCCCAACCTCCCGTGCTGTCTAGGGCAATACTTAACCAATTTGTTACAGGTCTCTGGCTGGCAATTCCCCACTCAACAGCCTACCTCAGTAATCTACCCATTTGGACTGCGTGTTGTACTGAGCAGTCCTGTAAGAAAAGCAGCTTGAAACATACATCTGAGTAAACACTGAGCCAGATAGAGCACATCCACGCCCCTCTGCCCAGGGTCATTCCCCTGTATATCTGGCAGCCTGCAAATTCTAACACCCTGCAAGGGTCCCACACATTGTTCCAACCCAAAGCATTAATGCAGTTGGTTTTGTTAAATCTTTAATAATTACCGTAGGCCTTCAGCTTTCAAAGGCCAATGCTGCCACCGTTGAGGGAGTCCTATGACCCCAAGCATTTGACAGAGGCTACACCAAAGCGAGATGTGGCTATTTCAGCAGGAGGGTGGAAAATGGCAAGCTCGCACCCTGGTGTCCTGCCCCAGCCTTCCCCCAGTATCGGTTTTTAGCACTGCTAGCTAAATTCCAGCAAAACCCACCAAGTTCACCAGAGGTTATTTGTATTGGCTACTAAGCATATCAGGACTTCAATGTCTCACCGGGGAAAAATGTTTTACTTTTCCCCCAGCAGAAGGAACTCCACCACCACCAGCAGTTCACAGAATCACTAGGGTTGGAAAAGACCTGTAAGATCATCAAGTCCAACCACCAACCCAACCCCACCATGCCCACTAAACCATGTCCCGCAGTGCCATGACCACACTTTCCTTGAACACCTCCAGAGATGGTGACTCCACCACCTCCCTGGGCAGTCTGTTCCAATGCTTCACTGCTCTCTCCGGAAAGACATTTTTCCTAACATCCAGTCTAAACCTCCCCTGGCACAACTTGAGGCCATTTCTTCTTCTCCTATCGCTAGTCACTCGGGAGTTTGAAAGGACAACAGGACCTAGTCACTGAGGCATTCAGATAAGCTGGAGGCGAGCCTGTCACAAGCACGCACCTTCTTCAAATGCCACATCAAACAGCAAGGAAAAGGCTACCTTTTGATGGGAGCTTTCACTCCTCTCTAGAAGCTGGATAATCCGGGGCCGCCTCATCTCCCCAGTGCTGGCCAGCCTCTGCTCCGTGGTGAGAGACATCTCCTTCAGGAAGGCCGAGGGAGTCAGCTGAAATGCAAAACACCAGCAAGAGCTACAGAAATGCCTTTCTTCTGAAAGGCTTTTCTTGGTCAAGTGCGACGGATGAATAATTTGTGATCACAGCCACCTGGATAGTCCTGGAAGTCCCCAAGTTTCTGCTGAAATATTTAACACCAGGAAATTAATGATATAGAGCGGAATACACACGCTCTAACCAAGTGGCTCTGCCCCACTAGCTTCTCCTTCATGATTCGATGTGACATGTTTTGGGGATTACTTCTCTTCGGGCATTTGTTTTCTCTTTAGTTTTGCTGGATTGAGCCAGATTGAGCCTTTGAAGAGAGTGGGGAGGAGTTATCAGAAATCCCCGAACTCCATCCTTGCACAACGCTCACAACCAACACGTGTGTGGAGATGTCACACAGTCATGCCAGGACCTGGAAAATTCAGAAGGCTCAGCAGCACAAATACAGGCACAGCGGGGCCCTTCAGGGCCCGTGAGCTTGGCAAAAGCTGCGCTCAGGAAAAAGTTAAGGTGAGCACTTTGCTATGGCCCTTAAGCATCCAGATCCCTTTGTGCATGTGTCCAACAGCTTCCCTCATCACAATAAAACTAAACAGCTCTCTGATGACGCTGTGCTGAAAAAGACAGGAAATTAAGAATAAACAGCCAATTTCTTGGTGGGCGGTAAGAAAAAAAACGGGAAGTTTCACCTAAAGGCACAGCTTCATGTCTATACAGATCCTGTGGCTGGCACTATGCCACGTGCCAGTGCTCTTACTTCAAGGGACCCCACATCACTTGTGCTGACGCAGCAGCACCAACCTCTGAGCTGGTCTGACACCAACCCATCGCCCTCCAAACTTAAAGGCTGGGGATACTCTGCAGATACTCTGCACTACAACACGCCATACCCAGCTTTTCTTGTAGCAGCAGAGACTAGTGGCTCAGTCTTGCTTCCGTATACACAATAAATCCTCTTTCTTCTTCCTTCTGCAAAGATAAACCATCTCTCTCTGGACTAATTGGTTATTTTGCCTTCCTATTACACTTTGCTGGAAGAGTCAGACAGGAGATCTGTTCAAAGTGAGAATCAGGATGCTATTGAACAATTTTGTTCAGCTAAATCATCTTGCCCTCTTCACGCTTAAGTAGCAAGATCACATTTCGGGACTAGAAATCACCTGCTTAGCTATCATTGCCATAGAAACAGCATCTCAAGGAAGCCAGGAAAGGAGAAGCACAATTTCCAGGACTAAGCTCTTGTCCCTCCAGCCCACTGCTAAGTGGCTGAGTGCTTTCTAAATCCAGTCTTGCTACCCAGGAAGCCTCACCCGTCACCTTTATAGTCCACTCCCTGTGTATTTTATCACTTCAGTACTGTCATCCTGCCATTTATTACAAAAGCTCTACCACAGCCGAGATAGTTAATAGGAGCCTAGTGTTATACCTTCCTGTTCTTTCTTTTAATAAACTTCAACCCTCAGCTGTCAGTGAGGTGGACCAAGCTCCCTTCCAAGGGTCTGCTGGAGATTCCACAGCTCCACATGCTATAATTCACAACTGTGGCTCCTGCCTTAAGTATTTACAGTACTGTTTTCCCTTTCCCAACTGCCTCTCCCAGCGCCTGATCTCTGCTCTCCTGGCTTTGCAACTTGCATCAACTCTCCCTTTTTATTTACTCTTTTCCTGGCATCTCGACCACATTTCATTCTGGTTCGCAATGCATCGCAGCTTCCATGCAGGCAGCAACTTTGGAGTGGAAAAGCAGAAACCAAAGGACTACGAATCAGTCCTCAGGTCAGGAGCAAGCAGCCATAGGCAGGGTCAGAGCTGATGATGTTCACATCCTGACCAGCTGCCTTCACCAGCCAGGACCCTGAGAGGTCAGGCATCAGCCGAGTTCTCTGACAAGCTCCTGTGAACCTCAAGCCAAGCCAAGCTCTTTTAATCTCAATTTTCAAAACCTTCCGAGTGAAATATTTATGCGTATTCATGCCCAGATCTCAAAGGAGTTTCAAGCTCTGGAAAAACATCAACATTAATTGAATTCAAAGGTGCTAAACAGCAGACAGGTAAGCAGAGGCAGGACTACCACCCCACGGCCTCACTTTGGCTGGCTCCAGCCTCGTACCCAATGATCCAGCACACATATGTTACTGACCGCCAGAACAGCAAATATTCCCTATTGACTGGATTACTCCTGTAACACTACAGCACTGGCTGTAACCCCGAGGTGCTACGGAGCAGACTTTGGCTTCACCGAGTTATTTCCCACCCTTCGGTCAGGGGCAATGCTGCACAACCTGTTAGGAGCAAGCTGCACCTTCCTGGAGCAGTCTAGCCGTTGGATTTTCCCTCGACGTAGGCACGAATTGCTTCTCAGGAAATCACCTATGGATTTAGAAGGCAAGGAAAGGATAGTTAGGGTGAGTTGCCTGTGCAGTCGCGACAAGCTAGGACATTTGTTGCATTTTGCATCATAAGCCTTCACGGCATTTTATAGACAGAGCGAGAATAAATCGTCTCGTCCCTCATTTACAGACTGGGCCACACAAAGATTTAAGGCCAAAACATCCAAAAGCCCACGTGCGAGACGAGGGGGGCAAGACCAGCAGCGGCGAGGCAGGCAGCCTCCATCCCCCTCCACATTTAGCCCGCAGCCCCGGTGCAGTCACATCTGCATCCCATGGGGAAAAGCAAGCAAGCTAGCACGCAGCACTGATCATGAAAAGAGCCACACGCCACCTGGACACAGCCCGTGTGCCAACAGAGCCTAAAAATCAACTCACACATGCCCCACGGAGGTACCAGCTCTGCCCTCAAAAGGGACTATCTGCTCTTCTCCTGCTCTCTGGGTGATAACTCGCACCCCAGTCCAACCGGCTCACCTGCTCGGCTGCCACCTCGCACCTCCCAGTCTGCCTGTGGCGGGGCGCTCGGCACAGCCTGACACCGATGCACAAACCGGCACAGCCAACCTTGTCATTTCTCAGGGAAGCGCTGTAATAAGTACACCCCGACAAGCACAGCCCAACAGACACAGCTCTACACTCTTCCCTGCAGCCAGGCTCCCCCTCACTCCCTCACTGAGGAGCTCCAGATGGGCTCTGAGCTCCATCACGGGGCACACTGCTGGTCCACTCAAACCGATGCATTTCACCCCAGTGCCTCTGCCCAGCACTCTTGTGCAGGGGCTGACACAGGGCTAAAGGGAGCTCAGGGCTTGCAGAGTTCTCCTCAAATCCCTCATGCCCATTTCAAGGCCAGAGATGCTTCTGCGACTAGGAAAACAGAACCGGCTGTTTCCATCATGGTGGAAAACTCAAGTTGCCTACGATGGCAAAAAAGAGCACTTCCAAAGCAGATATCTGGAGGTTAATTCCTGCTTCACAGTCAGCATCACTGGTATTTCATTAAGAAGCCATCCAGGACACTTCAAACTCTGAGCCTTGGGCAAATGCCACAGGACTGCAAAGTGTGAAATCATTATCTAAAAGAACAGGTCACCTATTCCTCTTCCCCACACTGCCTCTCCAACAAAAAGGCTCCTGCCTAAATAACTAGACCTGAGAAGACCCACAGCCATTAACGCACTTCACCTGGGGGCACGTGCATCATGCTCCTGGGTAACAGCAAGCCTTCAGGCAGGGCTCACCCTGTGCCACAGGACAGGCACGTAGCGGAATGTCTGCCTCTCAGTGTTGTAAATACTCTGATTTTCTAAAATAATCAAAATATGATCATATAGAAAGGTTAAATTTGATTAATAAATAAAATAATAAAATACAAATGCATATGTTAGGATTGTTCAGTTAGAAACAATAACCATAGGAACCTCACCAGGGAGTCGCTGTTCCATACTAAGGAACTAACAGTAACGAGATGGAACGATGAAGAACTGAATAGAAACATCTTGTTTGAGTCCCGTGACAATGTGACCTGATATGCACCAATGATGCTGCTTGGAAAATTCCTTACCTTTCCCATCTTGATTCGAATATCAAGAATGCCAATCAATAGATATTAATAGAAATAACCATTGATTATTTTAAGGATGGATATTGATAGAATAGTATAATCCAGAGAACAATTAATAAAAATTAAATTATATATATTCTCTGTGAAGGTAACTAGGCATGATTTATCTGTGATTTAATCATAAACTAACTGCTGAACAATGTAGCGCTGTGAATAGGTAGGATTTGCTTGTCAAGAGAATGGTAAGTTGTAGGCCTGGTCAGTAAACCGAGGAAAACTTAAGAAGATTCCAAGAATGGGATTTTGCAACCAACCTGAGCATGCGCAAAGATGGGGTTCAACTGAAGGACACCATGAGGAAGACTATGGACGACCACCAGAGGACCTTAGACGACCACCTGTGTACCTGAAGGCACATGCCTCACGAGCTTTTACATATATTAACGAGTTCTCGGAAATCGTATGAATATGTTAATTGTTTCCTGGAAATATGATGAATATGTATACTTTGATTGTATATAACTTTTGTAGCAGAGAAACTAAGCACGCACACGTGGTGGAGCGATCCCCTGTGCGTCCAGCGCTGCAATAAAGAAGTGCCTGCTCACCTACATGCATTGCATACATGAGTTTTTATATTACAGATTTGTAACAAACTGGTATTATTTTTCAGCTCACTATGAAAGGGAAGAAAGATTTTTTGCCACAATACCTCCTTGCAGATAAGGATAACCTGAATGAAAATATTATTATTTGCTCAACATGACCTTTTGTTTTGAATCAGAACAACAATAAGCTCTGTTGCTTAGAAATGGGGCTTCTGGGGCTAGAAGCCAAATTCTCGTACAGATTCCCCTGGACTGACGCCACCACTGCTAAGTACAACACGTCACCTCTGGGAGGTGGATGCACTTACACATACAGCAACAGCTCTGCAGAAGCTGGGTTTAACAGCCCTTACTCCCGCCTTCTCTCTACCCCACGCACCTCCCTCCACCACACTGACACAGCCATTGCAACGCCACACAGGGAACCCGAACGGGGAACCGACCTGGTGGAAACAAGAACCTGAAAGAAGTTGCACATTCTTCCTCAGCATGTCACGTACTTGAGACTGCTTCTGAACATAGGCTTAATTATAGCAAAAACATTTCAACTGACAGAAATTGGGTCCTACCACACCAGCTCAGGTAGATTCCCGAGACTGTCATCGTGATGGCTGCCGCAATACAAGATGAACACTCATACATGTCGTTAGCCATTGGATTTTCAGGTGCTTCTCCCAGGATCAATAGCATAAAACTCAAAAATTGTTCCAGAGCAAAGGTGCACATATTTTTTGAGAAGATTACTTTGATCTAAACCATTTACTGAGCTCACTGCAAATGCAATGCTCAGCTCTCCCACTTATCTGAGTCTGTATCCAAACAAATGCTTTTAAAGTACACAGAAAGACAGGGAAAAATATGGGAGAAGCATTTGTTTGAGGTCTACCCTATGTGAAGTCTAATGTGCAGGGAAGATTTTTTTTTTTTTTTTTTTTTTTAAGACCAGCATACCTCTGCTGCTCCCGAGGCAAAGGAGATTGTCAGAAAACAGCTGCCAAAACACAGTGCAATGACCGGAATAGGAATAGGAGGAACTCAAAATGACAGGAAGCAAAATGTGCAAGACAATCTCAAACAGCGGAAGGTACCCAAGTAAGTTCCTGAGGAACTTGTGGTCTAGGTGCAGAAAAACTAAAAAAGATCTACCCTGAAAAAGAGAAGAGCCCTGTACCTAGAGCACAATATTCTGTTATTCTGTCTTTAGATACGAATCAAAGGGGTACATTTGTAGAAGATCAAAGAGGAGTACTATCTTGTTCTTGTCTGTTTGCCATTTGCATGAAGGGATACTGGGCTTTGGACACGGAATTTTCCCTGCAAACAAGACCTTTACTGAATTTCTCCATCCTTCTGGCAGATCCAGGTAGCTGTTTCAGGAGCACAGCGGCAGAGGGAGGGGGAAGAGGAAAAGGAGAGGAATGCTTTTTAAGGGTAACCACATCGTAGCTGTCAAGTTTTTAAAAGGTAATGTGCATGGTGACTGCATAAGCTGCCATATGACCCATCCAGCTGTGCCAAATGCGAGGTAATAAGTAAAAATAGTCTCACTCACTCCCCAGATTTGCTCCCAACCTCGACTGTATACCTTTTATGACTCATGATGCCCCAAATATGTCTCAATTTCTGATGATTTTTTGGGGTAGGATCTTAGAGACACGTTGCTCCGCAAAAGAGTTGCTGCTCATAAGGTATTTTATAAACCCAGTAAAACAGCATGGGAAAGACCCCAACAGTAGTAGGTGATATATTATGCTTCTGAAAAACTAGTCTTTTCCTCTTGATGATGTTTGAAAAATCCATATAACACTTCCCTCAGTGAACATAGCCGAAGCCAATACTGTCAGAGCAGGAGCGGAGAGTGGGGGAAGGACAGAGACAGAGAGAGAAAGTCTGATCAGTGTGTGCTGGTCCACAACAGAAGAAGGAACCAACTACTAAATAGATCTCCTAATTTCCAGAAGGAAAAACCTGACAAATGGGTGAAGCATTGCCACCAAACCAGAATTCTCCTCTTTGATTCACAATGAGCACTGGAGGTAGTGAAGAAAGCAGTGAAACACAGAAAGTGCTGTCGACTGACTTTAAAAACCCTCCCACGAATGGGACAACAACAGTACTTTACAAGCTTTATCATAATAATAATTTTTGAAGAGGGTACTGAACGGCATGGGGCAAAAGAAGGATGGGAAAGGATAGTCCAGTTAGGAGACATGTTCTCCTTCATCTCTCAGACCCCCAGATACGAGGCGAGCAAGATATGCGACAAACACTGAAAGTAACCTGAAAAAGGCAGATTTTAAAAAGTTTAAACTGAAAAGATGAAGCCAAAAGAAAACCAAACCGAAAAACCAAAACCACACTCCCCAAACCAGAGCAATTGCACACGATGGAGGTGCTCCAACCGCGTACAGAGAAATCTAAGCTACTGATCTCAACACAATTTATGAAACATTTTCATAATCAAGCAATACAGGAAAATCCTTCCACGAACGGGGAAGACAGTCTAAGCTCTCAGTAACTATGGCATTGGCAGATTCACATCACACCAAGCCAACTCATGCCAAAACAAACAAACAAATCCAAAACAAAAAACACCACATGAAAAACAAAACAAGACATTCCCAAGCAGCCCAGTCTTCCACGTTCCCCTCACTGCACTTCTATGAAACATCTCACAAATCAAAGAAAGTTAGCAGAATAATGCTCTTCATCTAGTGCAGAACGTTTCGTTAACTTTTTTAACAGTATATGAAGATGTCCGAGACTCAAAAGCATTACATTTCGAACTACACAGTGCCTAAAGAGCACAGAAATAAGAAAACTCTCTTTGTAGAGTAATTTCTACACTGCAATGCTAGGAACCAATTTTTTTAGCACTGCGGTAAATGTCAAAAATGTATCAGACTGTAAACGATGCCAAATGCCACTGAAAACACTTAGGACCCCACTTTCTGTTACTGCTGTTCAGTGTATATTCCTTCTGTCACATAATCACCATCTGGAGAATTCAGAGACTTACATTTATATAATTTCATAGTCTTTCATGGGACTATTTAAAGGAACTACCAGACAAAAATACAAAGAGACTGTCTCTTCTATTTTTAAGCACCCTCCAAAAAACTAACAAGTTATGCTTTGCAAGGCAGTTAAATAAAGAAATTAGAATGAGTACCTAATACTGAGCCCCTTCTATAAAAATGATTCAACTAAACATGAATACGGGTTAAATACTTTCAATACTGCACATACTAAGAATTCCTTCCTACATTACAGAAACCCACATCTAGACTCATACTGAATGGCTTTTACACAGATGAAAACACCAGTACAACAACAGGGCACAACATGAGCTTTGAAAAAGGAAAACAAAGACAAAACTAACACTGACAAAGAAAGGTATAAGATGAAAAATACCAGGTTAGATCTTGCAGTGTAGTATTTTTCTTCTGAATCGTCCAAAAATCACTCCTGCTGTTATTGAAAATCGTAACCAAGAAAACTCTCCAAACCAAATGATAGTTTAGAAAGCCGACATTGGTTTATTGCAGCGCTGGGTACATAGGGGATCTTTCCTCCTAGCATGCACACCCAGTTCAAATCATGACAGGTATTTAAACAGTTAACAAAGTTAGTTACGCCTAGTGGTCCCACCCTTTAGCTAACTATTGGTTAGGATCTTTCTTACTTCATCTTAAAGATACAGTTCTCTCTCAATTCACTACGCATGCCCAGAGAGTAGGGGGCTTATTTGGGTTGGGGGCTTTTCTAGCTAGGAGGTGTGGTTTTTAACAGTATAATGAGGTAGGTCAGCCTTAGGGCACCCATTTGGGGCATTTCACTGACTTGGCTGTTTGGCCAAGTCTCAAGTTTGCGTATCAGCCATTATCAGGAGACCCAGAGGCTGTATCAGGTGCTAGATCTACTTTTGTCTCCAGGTAGACAACATTAACGTAACCCAATAGAGCTAATCGCCACAGCCAGCCTGTTTCCAGGAAAACTAATGCATATTTCAGATTGTGTGACTGCAGTATCGTCTTAACTCATCTGTACAAAGTTTGCACAAAGGAGTCTGCTTTTGTCTGCTAACTAATTTGTTTAAGTCTTCGGTATCACTGCCAGGCTGTTTGTTAGACAGAGATCAAGACACTCAAGTTATTTACATTGTGACTGAAAGCCAGGTATACACAAAGGGAAAGTTTCTTGCTAAAAAAAAAGTTGTTAGTTGAAACTCAAACCATGTTAAGCCAGTTCTGGGGATGGAGGTAAAACACAGCGAAGGGTACGGTCACATTACCAGACACTACCGAGTCACACCAAAAGAATGGATTATTGTTCACCACCTGAGCTGTGGCAATGAGCGACAAACTGCCTCAGTTAGAGGCAAGTATGTGTCAGTTCCACATCTCCATGCACCACCACCAGTAACTCCTCATGCTGCAGCGGTCCAGTCCTTTGCCTTATAAACATCAAATTTAAGCATGCTTTAGTGAGACAGAAGCAAAAGGGTCAGAAGAACTGCTGTAAGGAAAAGGGATCCACACTGTTAGTGCTGGAGGAACAGACAGGCACCTCTTGCTCCCGCTTGCATTTAAAAGACTTTCTCTCCCAGAGCGTGTAGGTTGTTACAAACCTCTCCCTCAGCCTGCTTTGTGCTAAGGCTCTTGGCTGGAGCAGCCATTCTGTGAACAGAGCTCTAGTTCGCATTTGACATGCCACTTTAAATTGTCCATCGGTTCTATATCTAATGACAAAATGCAGTTTTTCTTTGGTCTCTAGACCCAACATCATCATTTTCAAAATCATAGCTCCGTTTTATCTGGAAAGGATAGATCAGGACTGCATGCTTCATTCTGATAGGAGCAGTGGACCAGTTAATTGCCCTCTTCAGAAAGATCCAAACAAGCAATCAGGGATCTTCCTTACAGGCAGGGAGATGAGGCAAGTTCTTTGGACAGGTTTCAAATACCCAAACTCCAACAGGAGCAGACCATACGAAGAGATTTCCTTATCAGCAGAATTAATCTGGATCCTTCAAGTCCCTTCGTGGAGCAGCAAGGGCTTCTGCCATTCCAAAGTGCAAAGGCCCTGATTGCTAACCCACAAGGTAGGAAAAGGCTCTGCTCCTCCCTCCCAACAACACCGGACAAAGAAGTGCTCTCCAAAGTGGTGCTTTAGTCCCTGCAGAAAATCCCTCTCCCCGGTTTAGCAACTCAGGTTCCTAAGGTGCAAGGAAAACACGTCTCTGCCCCATGAAGTCGTCCGCTAACTGGTTTGGTTTGGTCAGTAACTGATAAAGCAAGAAAGAAATGGAAAAAGTATTTTTAAAACTTCAGCTTCTCCCTTAACATCTCTTTGCAATTATGAGTCTGTGTCTGTAGAAATAAATGAAATTCTTAAGGAGCCAAGCATTATAACTTGAACTATATGATGCTACCAATTGTATTTTCTTTATAATCCAGACAATGCAACAGGGGAGCAAAGCCAGGATAACTTGGAATCAGTTCAAAAATCTTTTGGAGTTAACTGATGAGTTTATGGTGAAACACTGACTTCATTACCATGTTTAAGAAACACTTGTATAACCAGGGCTCCGAAATGATGTTGGTATGCAGTCATGTCAAGGTCTAAATAACGTATCTGAAACAATTGCCTAAGTCCTACGTGAGATGTGGTAAGCTATTCTCCTCTGTCTCCAACGGGCACTAGAGCCTGCAGACTACCTGTCCAGCCGTTGCTGAGGAAGAGCAAGATCACGTACAAACTCATACACCCAGAGCCAGCTGACCCACTACCAAAGGACAAGGCACCGGGAAGGAGATTTTAGTACAACGACAGAGCAGTACAAGGAAACCTACGCCAGAAATCCCACTCACGTGTAGTTTGTAGCCTTCAGAAGAGGAATTACATTCCCAGCTACACACCCTTCCCAAAACCAACTCAGAGCAAAGCCAATGTCCCTCCCACCTATGCACTAAGCCAACTTTTTCACCTCAACACCTGCCTTAGAAAAACAAAGAGAACACAGAAGTCTGCAGTAAGGAAGCAAAGGAGTGTCTTTTTTATCCAGGAATGTGAAGAAACTGCCCAAGTGCACAAAACAAAGAGAACACAGAAGTCTGCAGTAAGGAAGCAAAGGAGTGTCTTTTTTATCCAGGAATGTGAAGAAACTGCCCAAGTGCACAAGTGTGGAAAGCAAAAGTCTCCACAGAAGAGAGGAAGCTGCTGCAATCGTGTGCGTGAGGCAGCACAGACACCTTTTCCCTCACTGCTTGAGTTCTCACACCCCTTGTACTGACAGGTCCATAGGATGAAAACATTGGCAACACACCTTCACAGAATACATCAACTGCCAGACTCGGCGTGGCTCAAGTGTCGATACAAGCACAAGGGAGAGAAACATTTGAATATGCACAGTAATTCTACAATTAAAAAAATAACTCTATAAATAAAGGGAATTATATACTTGGCAATGAGGTATAAAGCATAGAGGAAACCCACAAGACTAAGGGCTGCTGCTTAGCACGTACATCACACCTGGCAGAGCCCACAAATAAGGGGTCTTGCTGCATATACTGCAATGGCACCAAAAGATCCAGGACCAATATGTCACTTGTCAGAAAAATCACTACCAACTTCAGTAGCGCTAAGGAGGTATGCTACACACCTTGGATTTCTCCTCCTCCACAGACATTTGCAGGGAATAATGTGCAGAGCATAGCCCACGCTGCTTGTAACTCACAAACTCACGATGTGGCTCTGTCTCTTTCCTCAAGGGTGCACCAAATTTTACTTGACCAACTACAGAGGAGAAAAGGAAAACAAGAATCTAAGCTGGACTGCAATTAGACCCAATTCAGCTCCAAAGGCTAACAAAAAAGACAAATCCCGTTTAATGAGTGCATCACAGCCCCACTGATGCAAACTTCTGACACAGGCACACCCCCAACTTGTGCCTGCTGGAAACTAAGGGGCACAGAAAGTACTTTTCCATCACAAAGGCAGCACGATCGCCACTTGCCCCACCTAGTCATTAGAAGGATGAGGAAAACCATTCAGCAAACAAGGCCGTGAAGTGCCCTCTTTAGAGCAACAATACAGATGTAATTTAGAGAATACACGTTCTTTGGGGTGATTCAATAGCACTAAAGAGCCGTGAATGAAGTTTGGAGAGATCTTATCGCACCTTCTAGGAAAGCTCTTTGGCAGACGCTCTTTAACGCTCCTTCCCACAATTTTAGCTTCAGAAAAGACAACTAAAGCTCCAAGTACTGCTCTGATTTAATTCAAGCAAAAGAATGACCACAGTTTGGGGGATGGAGTCTGCTTTTAATGGCCAGCGATCAACCACCTCCTTTCCTGATTTCTACAGGACTGTTTCAGTTCAAAAGCAAAAACCACAACAAGAGACTAAATTAAGGCAGAAAAATCTTCCTCTGCCATTCTGCTACCTAGCACAATCTGGCATCACTCCGAATATCCCTGCTGCAGTGGCGTATGAAGCGATACCAACCAGCTCTCAGAAGAGCTCAGGTTGCGTCCTGTTCTGTTAAGATGAAGCAATAGTGAGATTTGCTGAAGTGCTGACAAAAGGGGCATTCAAATGTTTTACACTAATGTTTCTTTTGCATAGTCATCTAGAAACTATATCCGTAAGTGAAACAGCATAAGTTTTTCTTTTCCTGAATATCACTAAAACTGTTTCTATATACGTCAGCTATGCAGAATACGAGTTGAAATAAGTGAATATCAAGGATTATTTTAAGAATAGTTAATGTTGTCATAGTACACATGCTTACAGTTTATTTCAGAGCGTGTCTTTTCTCCTCTCCCATTTCTACTTGTCGAATGAATCCTATGAGGCACTACCAGAGGCTAGAGGTGAACAATAAAATACTTCAATTCCAAAATATATTCACTTGAAACCCAGTATTGTGTACCTAGTTTTTAGCAGGTTTCTTTAGCATAATAGCAACAAAGACAGACAGAAATCAAGCGGAAGCTAAAAATAAAGACTGCATGTACATTTTTGTACATGAAAGTTAGAATTATTTGGAGACATTTTATCTGTAGAGTGTCTTTAACTTCAAGACAAGGGTTTTTAAAACACTGGATTTGAGCAAGTAAAGACAATGCTGGCCAGCATTTATCTTTGCTCAGATAACATTTCCTTTTTGGCCTTTCAGTTTAACGGTATTGATAGTTGGAAAGTCTTCACTAACATACAGTTAAGTATGAAGACAGGATGCAGTAACAGAATATCTGTTTTCTCTTGTTTATGGAACACTTCAGTCCTGCACCGCTTATCATCTTACATAAGCGTGCTGTTTCTTCCCAGCTGTTAAAGCAGAAAGTCAGAAACTTTGTCTTTGACAAAACCGTAGGTGAAATGGAGTTGCAGACTCTTCCAAGATAGAAAATAGAATCTGCAAGAAACACATACCAAACCGCTTGACAAAAACAACTACAGGATCGTTCTCTCCTTCTCATAAGAAAGCAAATGAGGAACAAAAGAACAAGTTCTACAGAGGTAGAAAACGATTATTATGAATGCTTGTTTTGCAGATGAATGGAAACATAATTCCACAAAGAAACAGAAAGCAGAATGCACGCCAGAACTCGGGACTGGAGAAGCAGTCCACGCATACTGCTGCAAAATTGTTGAAGGACAACCGCAAACAAAATTTTAAAGTGTTGTCATCTCTCTCTCTTTGAGCGTTTCTCCCCCAAATATAATGAGTTTTGCTAAGGGCCTGTACGTGTGACAAGAGCAGCACAACCAAAAGTAAAAGCAACCCTTGAGCCTGTTCCCAGATCACAAAACATTCTGTGGCTCAAGAAATCATAAGCATTTGGTTTTGTCGGCAAATGAAAACTTAATCTGAGTCTGTGATTAAAACGTATTCCTACCTCAGGATCATCGTCATCAAAATCACGGTAAGTGGAATGATCAGGATTATTCATTTTATCCAAAAGTTCAATAGCAAGACTTGGATTTAATGGCTGGGTAACAAAAAGGATGCTGAACGACAGAAGGAAAAACACAGATTAAAATTCCAACCACTCATATTAAGCATATTTTAATTTTAGAACTTTAAAAAAATCCCATACATAAATTTATACCTGTAGTAACTTTTCAGCTGTCGGTCTTTTTTTAGGATTTTTTCCTAAGTACCATTTTCACAGAATGATGGAAACTATTGGACCTGCAAAAGGAAGTGGTAAACATGAGAATCAATTGCCCAGTGAACTACATGATCATTATCTACTGAAACAGAAAAGTACTTGCCATTTCATTTTGTCCTTTAATTCAGGAGGCTGGAAGTTGCTTTTCATCATTAGCAGAAGCGCTCTAAAAAAACCAACAGTATTTCTGTGGGTTACATGGCAGTACATACCTGACATGAATGTTGAATACATTGTTTAGTTGGCAGGAAGAAGTCCATCCGTTTAAGAGATGCTACCAGGACAACATGATGCATTTATGCACCAAAAGGAGTTGTCACAATTTCTATACATCCAGAACACTTACAACCCAATACTCTTGCAGTACCCCCAAACACCACAAGCACACATGTAGCCACTACTCCAGATGGATGATTTGGGGAGCTGTCCTTACACACCACGCTTTAACCCCTTGCTATCCTCACTGGATGTAGGTCAAACATTGGATGGAGGCTGAAGCTCAGCAAGCTCTATAGCAGTTATTCCAGCTGCCCACAGATCACAGAGGTGCTTATAGCCACCTTTTCTTCCTACTGCAGCAACTTCTGGCGCCATCCTAAAGGGTGAAAGACATTTTTAGAGAAAATTCTTGCCACAAATCAAACATTCTTCTGTACGCAGCAGTTTACTACTCTTTTTCCTAAACCTCTCAACCTGTAAGCTCACAGCATATACACTTACACAGGTGGATATATACACATGCGTGCACGTGTGCGCGCACGTGTAAAAAGTTACGTAATGTACACATGAAGTTCTCCTCAATCACCTTCTAGTAACTAACAGGCAGCTTCCAAAACAGCTATTTAGCAGGAAGTGGATGAAACCAATCTGCCTCAGGCTGTTCTGCAGGCACACAACAAACTACCCCTCCACAACCAAAGAGCCTAAGGGGTAATTATTCAGCTACAGTAAAACCCAAATAATATCCAAATTCACACACTGCCCCGGAAAGTGATCAACTGACTTTGAAGAGAACAATTCTAACCACAAAAGAAGTCACAAAATGTCAGCTATCTTGTATCCTGAAGGCACGAGACCTGCAGACTCATTGTCACCTCCGCACAGAGCACTCCTTGTTCGTAAAGTCTGCCTCACTGTCATGGCAGAAGACCTCATTTAATTTAACAAAGTACCTTCACATCCTCAGGTGGCAAAAATTAACAGACATAACTGACACGTAATTAGGAATACCTACAGAAAACGATTCACTAGGCATTGTCACATGTTTTCAACGGCCAATATGACCACTACAGCTTTTCCATACTGGCCCTTCTGCTATTTATTTCAGTGCTCTGGAAGGCACTACGCACACGGTAGCTACCGAAAAGCTTTGCTCAGAGTTACCAGATGGTTTCTGGTTAAACTCAGCAGCAGAAAGACAAACAGGGGAGAGGCCACGGTCCTGAGTGCAAAGGGAGCAGAGAACAAACCAAAAGCTATCGGGGGCAATCCTGGGAGCAGCGACAGCCGTCTGGCAGACAAACACCGCGACCTCTGCATCGGGGTCCCGCAGATCAGCCCGCCACCCAAACCGCTTCATGAGCGCTATGCCAACGGCTCTTCCCATCGCCTGCAAGGGGGAAGAACAGTCACAGGCAGTAAAAAGAGCAGAATTAACAAAACTACAGATCACAGCCTTGACTGCACAGTCCTTATAAATACCTGGGGAGAGAAAGAGTCTCTCTTTATCCCGAGGAGAACCATTCTTACAAAGACTAGAAGAGGTACAACAGGGCACAGCGAGTGAGCAAGGGGCAGAGCAAAGGAGACATCACAGGCACAGCCAAGCTCTCAGCACCCACGCACCCACCCACCCCACCAGCAGAGACCCAGGCACCCCTCTCATTACCAGCTCTGCAGAACCAAGATTGAATCGTGCAGGGGCTGAATTCTGCACAAGAATGCAGCAGCTCTAGAAAACCGGACCACCCCCGAGAGTCGTTCCCAGGGACGGAGGACCAGCCCACCATGCCATCCTCCCCAGAAAGCACTTGGTCCAGAATTGGAGCTGTGGGACACCTGCCAGGCTTGAAAGACAGACATGAACATGAACCACTTTAATTCAGCTCAGAATAAAAGCCACAAGTTTACAAAGGAAACATCTCCTTGCTGGTCATCAACCTGCCCTCAATCCTGCAAAGTCTCCGACACACGCCTGAACTTACAGCTGTGGGTAGTCCTCTTGACCCAGCGACAGCATGAGAGGGATGAGGAATACAGAGGCCAATTCACTTAAAAACTTTGAAGCTGGTCAAGCGGGGAGAGGGGGGGCAAGGTATTTCTACTTCTCGTTTAGAATCATGGTTAAATTTGATCCTCAAAGCTGAAGGCCGTCTGTGATCTCCCACATACAATCCCAGCAGCACGCAGACATCAATCCGTCTTACCTGAAATTCTTATTCCAACACCGACAGAGGATGTGACCTGAGCAGCTGAGGTTTACAAGAAGTCTGTGCGCTCAACAGTGAAGTGACACAGGATATACGTCTGGATCCACGTCGCCTGAAAGAAAATGACTCGCCGCTAAAAGGCACACAGGAGGTCCAGAACTGGACTTCAGTTTCAGGGGGGAGTGGGGTTTTTTGGGGGGTGGTGGTGTTACACAAAGACGTACATGTCCATGGACAGCAGAACACAAGCTGGCGAGATCTCTGTTTCAAACGTTTTTGAAGCCGTTTTCAGCACTAAACAAGCATCGAAAACACACGTGGGTGAAGGATCCTTCAGAACTGATGACTGCCAACTAGAACCGCAGCTGTCAGCAACTAAATGAAGTAAATCAGACATGAATTTCATACCTGGGACGTGAACTGGGGCTCCTCGCCGCACCCACCCCGCGAGCAAACCCGAGGGGTGGCCCGAGGGAAGGAGGCAGGGCCCCCCTTCTCTCCAGCACCTCCAGCCGGGGCTTCTTCCGCAGCCGCTCCCCAGCCCCGCGTCTGCTCCGCCCGCCCGCCCGCCCCGCTCCGTGCCGGAGAAGACCTTTCCCAGGCGCCGTCCACCCGGGGAAGAAGCGGAGCCGAACCCCCGCGGGAAGGCGTTCCGGGCGAGCGCTGCCCGCAGCCCCGCAGCCCCTCAGGCCCGCTCGCCCCGGGCAGGGCGGAGGGCAGCGCAGCCCTCGGCTCAGCTCCCCGCGGGGGGCGAGGGGACGCGGCCCGGCCGAGCGGCAGATGTCCCTGCCCGCGGCAGGGGCGGCCCGGACGGCCCTGAGGGGTCCCTTCCGACCCAGGCCCGGGCCCGGGCCAGGCCCGTGGGGCCCCGCGCGGGCGGCGGCACAGCCCACGCCGCGGCCGCGCCGGGGAGCGAAGCGAACGAGGCCGCGTTCCCCGCCGCTCCGCTCCGCTCCGCTCCGGGCCGGGCCGGGCCGGAGAAGACCTTTCCCAGACGCCGTCCACCCGGGGAAGAAGTGGAGCCGAACCCCGGCGGGAAGGCGCCGGCCCCCCCCCTCACCTCCGCGGCGCCGAGCCGCGCCCGCCCCTCCCGCGCCAGGGAGGGCTCCGGCAGCGCCCCGCCGCCCTCAGCGCGGGCCGGGGGGCCCGGCGGGACCGGCCCTCCGCGGCGGGGCCCCTCCTCGGGGGCGGCTCTCCCGCGGCGAGCCCGCCCCGGGAGCGGGCCGGCGGGGCAGGGCGCCGGCCCCCGCCGCCGCCTCGTCGGGGCCGGCGGGAGTCGCTCGGGAGCGCCCGGCCTGCGGGAGGGCAGTCTGCGGACCCCCCCGCGAGGGGTTCCGCGGCCCGGGGGGAAGCGCCGGGAGGGCAGCCGGCAGCCGGCAGCTCCCCCCCGCCGCCCCCCCGGGTCTGCAGCGCCGGGGGCCGAGCGCGGAGCGCAGACGGGGCGAGCGGGCGCCCGCGCTGCCGCCTCCCGCGGGGCCCTGCCGGGGTTTCCCCGGGGACGACCGGCGGCTCGAGAGGCGAAGGAGCAGCCGCCCGTACAGCGGGAGGGAAAGCACCGTCCCTGGGGCCAGACCCAGCCCTGCCGCGGCGGCAGAGCTTGGCGAGGGGCGAATCCGGTCCCTTGGCCGGGAGGGGAGTGGGGCGTGAAGGGGCGCGCTGGGTCACCCCTCCTCCGCTGTCTTTAATGCACAGCTTTAGCTCCCTTCCCCGTACCCAGCTCCGCCGGAGCTTTACCAGAGGTTGATCCCAGCGACTAGATCCCTTGTTATCCAGGCACTCGTGTGCAGGAACTCTTATTCTCTTCTTTAGGAACTCTTCTTTAATCTGGTGTTTTTTTCCCACCCTCCATTCCACCCTGATCTGAGAGGCTGTGGTCAGGCACCGGTCAGAGAAATTTATTTTAAAAAGAAACGGAAATCATCCATAGAACACCGAGGAGTTCAGAGCTTGTGAAGTGTGGAGCACGGTGGCGAGCTGAGCTTTTAGTGTTTTCTTCTTTGCAGGAAGAACCCGCAGCACAAGCTAGAACACAAGCGCCGTGCACCTCCAGGTAAGCCAAGTTGTTTAACACAGCTCAAAGGGGGAGGGGGAGGGGAAGCCAACCCCAACCCAGCAATGGATCGAAAAAAAAGGGAATGAAATGCTTTCAGCTACTGTAAGTGAAGAGCACTGTATTTGCAGCTTGCTGCGTATTACGCTGCGCTCTCGCGAATTAAAGATGGTATAGTGTGGTATTACCGGATCTCTGTATTCTGCTTCCCCCCCTTCAGAGCTGGAGTCTCACAGTGAAAACAGGGAATATATTCAGGAGTTACTGAAGTGTTTCTCAGCATTTCCAATGGACACTTTGCCTTTTTTGGTGCTTTTTCTTGATGATTGGAGTTGGAGACTTTTTCCGCTTGAAATCCCAATGCAATAAACAATTGAGAGCGGAGCAGAGCCGTCATGGCAATTTAATGTGTTTAATGTGTTTTACTGCAAACAATCGGGATTATGACATTTTTAAGGAGAAATTGCACCCCGGCTGTTACTGAAATTCGTAACCAAGAAAACTCTCCAAACCAAATGATAGTTTAGAAAGCCGACACTGGTTTATTGCAGCGCCGGGTGCATGGGGGATTTCTCCCACACCGGATTAAAATCATGACAGGTATTTAAAACAGTTGACAAAGTTAGTTATGCTTACTGGCTCTACCCCTTAATTAACTCTTGGTTAATACCTTTCTTACTTCATCTTATAGTTCTCTTTTAATTCACCACGCATGCTCAGAGAGTAGGGATCTTAACTGGGTTGGGGGCTTTTCTAGCTAGGAGGTGTGTTCTTTAGCATTATCATGAGGTTATAGCGAGACAGGTTAACTCTAGGGCACTATTTTGGCATTCCATTCTATTTTTCTAAGATTCGTCCTTGCGTTAATCATTATTGCTAGTTAGTAGAGAGTTAGTGAAGACATTCTTTCTCTCTAATATGTCTAAGAGCCAGGTGCATTTGTTATGAAGTATCTTCTTTACGTTCTTCTAACTCTTCTTACTTGTTCTTAACACTTGTTTTTGACCTTGTTTTTCAAGATGTTCTGTAACATTTCCCCCCTTTGAAACGTACGGATATATTTTATAATGTCCAGAAGTCTGAATCCTTCTTACTTGGATTTCAGCAACTAAACAGAAGGTGATTAACCTTGTCACACATTCTCAAATCTATCCCGTCCTCTTACAACCTGGAAAAAGAAATAGAATATAAAATATTTCAACTCTAACCTGATTATGCACGCAATAATACTATTAATATCATAATACTATCAATATTATTAATAATAATTTCTAAGAGCCTTACTGAAGCAATTGTGTGGAAAAATCAGTTATCTTATGCATAGTCGATACCAAATCTTCTCAGTGGTTTAGATAGTAGTTCAGTCTGAAGTTCTGGTATTATCATTATATCAGTTCAGCGATGCAGTTAGGGTCATTAATTGCTCGTATGTGATCACGGTTTAGGCTTGGCAACTTTGGTTTTTTTCTTAATTCTTTGGTATCAGTTCCCCCTTTTGAAGTATTTAGATTTTTACTACTTCCATATGTTTCTTTCAGTGGTTCTTTTAGTACAGCCTATGCAGATTCCTAGAATAATCACAATCACAACCACATGAATTACTGCCTCCAACAATGTAGCTAACCATCCTTTTAGAGACCGCCCACCTAATTCTTGGAGAATTTTGATAAACCAATTATTTTCCGCTGCCTCTTTTATCACTCTATTGTCTTTTCCTACTTTTCTCATTTTGTCTAATTGTTCTTGCAGGTTTTCAGTGATATTTGGGATGTGGATACAGCAGTGCTCTTTGTCTGACTTAGGATAGCCACACACTCCTTGTTCTTTGACTAATAGCAAGTCTAAGGCCAGCCTATTTTGTAAAGTCATTTTAGTGTTAGCTTGGATTTGTTTGTTGATCATTTGGAATCCTTTCTGAGTGGTTCTTGCTAAGGCTTCCACCTGCCAAGTCAGATTTTCTATTAACATTCGATTTTCTAAAGCCCTGGTAATGGGAAACTTTGGAGTCCCCACTCAACTTGTACTGCTGCAGAAGGCTCCGTCCAAGTATCAGGGTCCTTTTCTGTCTCGGTATCTCTTTTAATTCGTCCCCAATATTGAGCTTTGATTGGATTCTTTTTCAGTATAGGACGTAAGGTCAGTAATCCTAAAATTACTTGTCTAGTTATTGTACTAAGTCGTAGTCAGGTAGTCCAATACCCATCTGATGTGACCCAGGTCGCGTAGCCTGGGGTTGGAACGTCTTGTTTACAATCATTAGTTGAAAAATTTTGTTTTTTACAATGTTCTATCATTGTCAAGGTAGAATTTAGGATTGATATTTCACTATAATTTAGAACATCGGGGCACATCCAATTGGTTCGGCTAACATAAGTAGCCTTCGTTCCCCAATTAAAGCCCCAGTCCACATTCCCTTTATGTTTCCAATGTCCTTCCAAAGCTCTAGTCCAAATCTTGAGTTCTGTTCTAAGGTTAGTACATTCTGGAGCGGTGGTTACGTTAGGTACTGTATTATTAGTGACACAGAGTTTCAGTAATCCTGCGGCCTGTCCGCCGGAGGCTGCCAATGCTATTTGCAGAAAATGGCCATCTAAGGGGTGTGATGCCTTGGGACGTTGTTTTTCCGAGCCTCTCCCAAATACTGTTCTGTTGTCCCCTCATCTCCAAAAAGTAGCATCTTGTAATACATCGCTTCCTCTCTGTCTACATTTCTTGTCTTTGTCTAAATAATAAGAGACACTGGCCTGCTTAAAGGCTCCTGTGATGTTGTCATATTCCTCTAGTAAAGATAAATTTACCTGTATAGTGCCCCATGGGATGGGCTGACTGGCCGAGTGAGGGATTGGGATGCATGCTGTAACACTGGTAAGATTATGCATTTTACCAAACCCTTGTATCAAAGTTAGAATTAGGTTTTCATCCAAATCTGTATTGACCTCTCCATCTGTATTGACTTCCGCACTTCCTGACATGGCTGCAAGAGCTACAATCCAGAACTTCATGATTCCTGCGTTAATTGTAAACGTAAAGGTCTCTCTTGTTTGACAGACTACTATGGTGACGCGACTGGCTTGATCCTGCTGTGCTGTGTCCACGGAGCGACTCCCTCAAGCTTGACAGCAGTATGGGTGGTGAGTAAAACTTGAAGAGGTCCTTTCCACTTCTCTTTCAACGGCTCGTCTGACCATGTCCTCAGATGCACCCCGTCCCCTGGTTGGTAGTGATGCACAGGCACGTCCAAAGATAGTGGCGCGCTCACAGTGATGCACCTGTGGAGAGAGGACAGAACCTTTCCCAGAGAGATAACATATTCTTTTAGGTAATGTCTTCCTGCAATTTCAGGATTAACTCCTGTTTCAGTCATCTGATAAGGTTTACCGTATGTGATCTCAAAAGGACTAACCTTTTCTTTGGTTCTAGGCTGGATGTGTATCCGTAGCAAAGCTAAGGGGAAAGCATCCAGCCATTTCATCTGCGCCTCCTGGCAAATATTACTTCTCTGTCTTTTTAGGCTTTGATTCATTCTTTCTACTTTTCCACTTGCTTGAGGTCTCCGTGGGGTATGGAGAGCCCATTTTACCCCTAATGCTTTAGTCAAACTTTGAACAGCTTCTGCTATGAAGTGTGGGCCCCTATCTGAAGATAGTCCAATGGGTACCCGAAATCTTGGTATTATTTCCTTCAGTAGCACTTTTGCTACTTCTTTTGCCTTGTTGGTGCAACAAGGGAAAGCTTCTGGCCAACCTGAGAAAGTGTCTAACATTACTAAAAGCTACTGGTGCCCATTTTGCCGCGGTAATTCGGAAAAATCTGTTTGCCAATAGTCTCCTGGACTGTTTCCTTGCTTTGTCACCCTTGGTAAAGGTCTTCAGGGTAGGTGAGGATTATTCTTCAGGCATAACTCACATTTCTTCACTATGCTCTTAATTATTGCAGTCATTCGAACACTTAGCACTTGTCTTTTTAGTGCTTCCACCATGGTTTCAATTCCCCAGTGAGTTTCTTGGTGTTGTCTATTGGCTATTTCACGCACGATTTCTTGTGTAACTATTACTTGGTGCGAAGGTTTCACCCACCATCCTTCTTGATTTTTGTTTGCTTTCAGTAGGTTAGCCAATTGATTGTCTTCTGGTGTATATTGCGGACTCTTAGGTCCCAACCTCTGAACCTTTTCTGGCCAAACTAGCAATATTTGACCTTCAGCTGCTTCTCTCGCAGCTCTGTCTGCCTTGCGGTCCCCTACATGCGTTGGGCTATTTCCAGTTTGATGTGCCTTGCAATGCATAATTGCCACTAATCGGGGTAGATGAATTGCTTGTAATAGTTGTTGGATCCTTGGCCTGTATTTGACTGGGGATCCCTGCGATGTTAGAAGTCCCCTTTCTTTCCAAATGGCTCCGTGAGCGTGGACCGCTCCGAAGGCAAATTTTGAATCTGTCCATATATTAACAGTTTTACCTTTTGACAGTTCTAACGCTCTCAGTAAGGCTATGAGTTCTGCTTTCTGGGCTGGAGTGTTAGATGGCAGAGCTTTGGCCTCAATGACTTCCTTACCACTTATTACTGCATAACCTGATTTTCGTGTTCCATTCCGCATAAAGCTGCTACCATCTACGAACGGGTCCCAGTCTGCATTTTCTATTGGTAGGTCTTTCAGGTCTGGTCTGCTGGAGTACGTCTGTTCTACTGTTTGCAGACAGTCGTGTGCTAATTCTTCTCCAGCAGGATCAGTAGTTAGGAAGGTCGCTGGATTCAGGATCGTGGTTACTTTCAGCTCCACATCGTCTTGTTCCAGAAGAACGGCTTGATATTTCAGCATCCGGCTTGGTGACAACCAGTGTCCTCCTTTTTGTTCCAGCACTGCTGTAACTGCGTGGGGTACAAATACAGTTAATTTTTGCCCGAGCGTCAATTTTCAGGCCTCTTGGATCAGTAATACTGTAGCCGCCACTGCTCGGAGACATGCTGGCCATCCTTTGCTAACATTGTCTAGTTGTTTTGAAAAACACCCCACGGGTCTTTTCCAGGATCCCAGCTTCTGGGCCAGTACCCCTAGGGCAATATGCAGTCTTTCATGCACAGATAATTCAAATGGTTTTTCCAAATTCGGAAGGCCTAGGGCTGGAGCATTCATTAAGGCCTGTTTCAATTTTGTGAATGCTTCTCTGCACTCCTGAGTCCAGACAAGGAGATTTCCTTCCCCTTGTACAGCTTCCTATAGGGGTTTGGGAGTGAGTCCAAAATTTATTATCCACAGGCGACACCATGCGTCCATTCCGGGAAATGCTCTGAGCTCTTGTTTCGATGTAGGTTCGGGGATCTGGCAAACAGCCTCTTTTCTTTCAATTCCAAGACTACACTGGCCCTGGGAAATTGTGTACCCCAAATATATTACCTGCTGTTGGGCGTTCTGTGCCTTTTTCCGGGATACTTTGTACCCTGCCAACCCTAAAAAGTTTAGGAGATCTATGGTAACTTGTATGGAATCTTCCTTGTTACTTGCTGCTAGCAGTGTGTCATCTCCATATTGCAGTAAGGTGATCTTTTTATGCATCTTTTGCCAGTCTTCTAATTCTTTGACTAATTGATTTCCAAGGATCGTAGGACTATTCTTAAATCCTTGTGGTAATACTGTCCAACACAATTGAGTTTTTCTACCTGTCTTAGGGCTTTCCTACTCAAAAGCGAACGGTTCCTGACTCTCAGATGCTAACGGAAGGGGTGTTGTATTCTGACTGACATTCTGTTAGTAATCCAAAATTTACAAATTGTTCTATTAATGGTTCTAAGCCTTTTCTTGCTTCTAATTTAACTGGATACTGTTTTTGTCTTACTGGTCTGGCGCCTGGTTTCAACTGAACGATTACTGGTTCTGCCGCTTGGGATCGTCCTGGTGTTCCTGAAGCCCATACTAGAGGGGTTACAGCATTTTCAACTTCTTCTGGTATTTCCTGTAACTCGGCTTCGTTCTGTAACATAAAAAGTTGAGGGTCCAAAGCTTTATTTTCAGGAATACGGATTTGGATTTTTCCTTTTGAAAAAGTAATTTGTGCATTCAATTTACTTAATATGTCTCGTCCTAATAGCAGCACAGGGCAATTAGGAATATAAAGAAATTGATGGGTTAACACCCTTTTGCCAATTCCAAACTTCAAAGGCTGGAAAAACGGCCTATTTTCTTTCTGCCCTGTGGCACCAATAATTGATGTGCTTTGATTACTCAAATTAGCCTTGCCTGTATTCAATACTGAGTAAGTGGCCCCCATATCTACTAAAAATTGTACTTTTTCATTCCTCAACTTTACTATAACCAGGGGTTCTGTTGGGGAGGGTTTCTGAATCTTCCCCCGGTCTCCCTCAGTCTGACTCTAATGTCATCATGTTAACAGCCTGACTTGGCATTTCCTCCAGGCCTTGTCCTCTTAACTGTGGACGCTCCCTTTTCCAGTGTCCTTTCTGCTTACAGAAAGCACACGGATCTTTCTCCAAGGATATTCCGGCCCTTTGTGCTTTACAGGGAAATCTTCTCCCCTTCTTAAATCTGTTATCACGTATTTAAGAATTATCATTGAAATCCACATTCATCACACAATCTTTACAAACTTCACTCACAGCAACAAAAAGCAATTCCCCACACCAAAATCAAACCCACAATTACAACAACAGAAATCTGCATTCATCCCACTCTCTAACATTGTCCAGTCCATGCTTTGCCCATTACCTCTCCCAATTACTATCCTTATCTCAAATTCCCCCTCTTGTTGCTCTTCTTCCCATTTCTCTTTATACTTCTTGCATCGCCTGCCAATACTACATGCTGAACAACAACGCTTAGGTGTTTTCTTATTTTCTGCCTCTAGCGCCAATACAGCACTTTCACCTTCCATCAAGCCACGCTCCCTACGTATATCATAATTATCCCGCAACGCAAAGAACAAATTCACGTATGGTATCTCATGCCATTTTCCTTCGCATCTACAGAACAGCATTAATGGCAACACAGTATTGTAGCTTATACTTCCATTCTTAGGCCATTTCTCCTGATCATCCAGAGTATACAAGGGCCACCAATGACTGCAATATTCTACCAGCTTTTTCCGAGCAAGGGATCACCCCCCAACTTGCTCCAGTGGTTTAGTATACATCCTAGAGGAGAGCGCTTAAGAATTCCCCCTTCAGTAGACTGTCCATCTCCCACTGTATAAAATTACCACGTACGTGTGCCCAAGCCAAACCAAAATCCAGACTCCAGGCGTCCCCGTAGTAGTGTATGGATTACACAGTCATGCACTGCCAATACCAATAGCTCAACAACGCGTACTTAATTCAGATATGACTTCCTTGCAGGCGCCAATATCAATACCAATCCAATATCAATACCAATCCCAATACTAATGCCAATACCAATGATGTCGTTAGTCTCCCAGAGAGCTGTCGCAGAAACTCACCCGACCAGGGAATCGGAGGGCCTCCCCGAAAATACTCCGGTGCGTGCTGGAAAATCGTAGCGAAGAAAACTCTCCAAACCAAATGATAGTTTAGAAAGCCGACATTGGTTTATTGCAGTGCCTAACATGCACACCGGCTTAAAACCATGGCAGGTATTTAAAACAGTTAACAAAGTTAGTTACGCCTACTGGTGCTACCCCTAAATTAACTATTGGTTAGTACCTTTCTTACTTCATCTTAAAGATACAGTTCTCTTTTAATTCAATACGCATGCTGAGAGTAGGGGGCTTATTTGGGTTGGGGGTGTTTTCTAGCTAGGAGGTGTGGTTTTCACATTACAATGAGATTATAATGAGGCAGGTTAACTTTAGGGCACTATTTTGGCACTCTGTTCTATTTTTCTAAGATTCGTCCTTGCATTAATCATTATTGCTAGTTAGTGGAGAGTTAGTGGAGACAGTTTTTATCTTTAATATGTCTAAGTGCCAGGTGCATTTGTTATGAAGTATCTTCTTTCCATTCTTTCCATTCTTTTTCACTTGTTTGTGACCTTGTGTTTTGAGATGTTCTGTAACACTGTGGCACTACCTTGCTGCCTGAACTTCATCCAGAGCCTGCCCATCTTCTTGTGCATTGTCTCCAGGCAATCCCAGCCTCAGTTACTGCCCTGCTAACCTCTATGTCAGACATTCCCCTTGAAATGGGATTACCTTCTTGAGGCTTGTAAATTTTCTTCTGCATTTACAGAAAGAGAGCTGCCTGGATTAAATGGTTTCATAGTATTAAGGAAAAGGAAAACCTAGGAAGCATTACACTTGTTGGGACCAAGGACTTTGTTTTAAAAAGCAGTGGGGAAAAAACCATTTACTCTTTTCGGGTATCATGGCTGTACAGCTAATGTCAGGGTCTCCAAAATGTAGGCATTTGAAATCTTGTCTTGATTCAGAGCAGGAGTAGAGAAACAGTTCAGGGTTTGGAAGTGAGATGTAAACTAAGCAAAAAGTGAGGAAACAAAACAGATTCCCAGCATGGGAATAAAAAGGGAGAAAGGAAACCCAGGGCTGTGCCTTGAGGTCTGTGCTAGCAGAAGGATCAATGTTCTCCCCTGCAATGGGGGATTGCATTGCTCAGAGGAAGTCAGGGGGAAACATGGCTGAAAGGGGCCAACTCTATTGTCCTTCTTTTTTCAGAAGAAGACAAGTATGAACGCTGCTTGGACAAAGAGGATTATGGGCTGCCTGTTTGGGACTTCATGATTGGCACTTCATGAGGTTGCAGTTAGGTAAGTGATCTCACTGCAGTTATTCAGGAGGAAAAGTTTTGATAGCATCTAAAATGAATGAGTGTTGCAGTCATATTCCTTTCTTTAACGGAGTACTGGAGTTTTTCCTTTATGGGTTGAAGTGGGGGTAGTGGATGCTCCCATCTGCATCCCTGTGATGGTGTAAGCTGTCTGCGCCAGCACTTTCCTGCTCTCCCTGGATCCTCATTGCAGCTCTGGTCGTTGCCTTTGCTGTGGCTCTGTCCTCTGCAAGACGCCAGACGTGTCCAGTTATTCTGTGGGTTTGGTCTGGTGAGTGCAGCACTGGTGACAGGAAAGCTATGTTTCTGATGTGCCTGTTTCAACCCCCCGCCCAGGGGCTCTGGTGTTGGTGTTCGGAAGCTAGACAGTGCCTGTGCTGTCAGGTCTCATCTCAGAGCCTGCAGCAGGGCTTTTGGGGATGCTGGCTGATAGTGCTCTGTGTCCCTCTAGCACTGCAGCAAAGGAGAGGTTACTAATGCAACATGGCTGCCTGTTGCCCTTGGCTGTATGCTCATTTGTTTCTGCAGGAGGGTAAGAGCTATGTAAACACCACTTCTCAGGGGATGGGGGAAAGGATTTGGAGACCTGTAGAGCAGCTCCCTGCATGGCTTAACTGTTACCTGTGCCTCTAAGGAGACCAGGGCCAAGAGCCTGCTTTGGTCAGACCCTGCTAGGGTGGAGAAGGGTGGCTTGTCTGAAGTGCTGAGGTGGGTGGCTTGCTTCTGCGCTGGGCTGTGTGCAAGTGTGATCCCCCCCTCTCTGTTTCCTTGGGACTAGCTGCAGTCTGTGCTGTTTGAAATGTGTCCTTTGAGCCAGAAACACAGGCAGCCAACTGAGAGCCACGTGTGAATTGGGAATGGTGGCTCCAAGGTGAACCTAATGGTGAGAGTTGGATATTGTGAAGGAAAACAGAGGTGAGCTCATGGGGCAGAGAGGGTGTTGGCAAGGGAAGAGGGCCTTGTTGGTCCCTGTGGGGTTGTATGTACAGCCCCAGGAATGGAGAAGGAGCAGTGATGTAAACCCTGTACCTCCTCTGAGTTCATGGTCCTGAGCATCCGTGGTGGTGTGAATTTCAGCTTCTGCGCTGTCTTTTTGAAAGTGTGGGTCTCCCCTGGGGAAGATGGCTGATGCTTCATTTTGTGGCTAGCTTGCAAGTGTTCTTGGAACTGATAAGCCCTGTCCTGAGGAAGAAGCCTGGAAGAGACGTGGTCTTCCCTGTCTCAGCTACACCTGTGCATCTGGCAGCAAGCTCTGTGAGAGGGATGGTCTGTCTTATGACTTTCCACCTGCAAGCATGGTGAAGCCCAGGACTGGGTCAGAAAGCGGTGGCTGCAGTCTTCTACATCCTGCAGGGCATCCTGAACCATGTGTGTAGGTTTGCAAAGTACGTACACCCATGTTGATTTTAATTTCAGGTCTGTTGCTGTTCAAAAATGGCAGCTGGGCAGGGCTGCCTGGTGTCTGTATCCATCAAGAGCCATGGTTATGGTGAAGAAGCTACTGGACAAGCTGGCTGTGGCCTCCCCCTGCTCAGCTGCCAGCACTCTGGCTGGTAGCGTACAGCTGCAGCGACACCTCCCCACTGTGCTCTCTGGGAATGCAGTGTATTCCTACCCCTCAAAGTCTCCGTTAGCTCAAAAAAGTAATAATCTGCAGTGTTCACCTTCTATGCCATCAGAAATGAAGCAGCTTTGGCAGAACGTGTGTGTTTTGCAAAACGCCGGAGTCCACTGAGGGCTTTGTGTGCAAAAGCCGAGAGAATCCAAGAAAGCTGCTTTTTGCAGAGGGCACCAGTCCCCTTCAGCTTACTCACCAGGGTCTCCGTGGCTCCCCTTTCATGGGGCTGCATCAGCTATTCTGTGCTGCCTGCCAGGATTTTGTCTGGATGTTTAAGGCCCCGGCAAAGCGAGTTGACCTCCCTTGGGGCTGGGAGCAGGTTTTGCAAGGGTTACCCAGGCTCTCCCTCTTGTGATGGGTGCTGCAGGGAGGCTGAAGAGCCTGGCTGAGCGCAGGGATAGAGCTGGGGCCCTCTGGGTGCTGCGCTTCTGTAGCCTGGGTGGCTGAAATTAGCTCCTGCAGAGCGTCTTGGTGTGGTCTTCCCAAGTGTTGACCTCTTCAGGGCTGTCATTTAGAATTTCCACAGTGATAAACCGTGTTGCTGTGTGTGCTGGTGTAGTTGCCCTCCAGGTGATGGGCTTGGGTCTGTCCAGCCCAGGGTCTGGCAAGAGCGGATGGAGATTTGCTGGGAGTTGAAATAAGGGAGTTAATGTATGAGAGTTGGGATGTGGGAAGAGGAGCCAAGGAGAAAAAGGCTTTGGAGTCAAGGCATGCGCATAAAAAAATGTCAGCATATGTTTCTCCCTGTCCGGCATGTTTGAGCTCCCCTGTCCCAGGCTTCTCTTGTACTGTGAGTTCTGCTTTACTTTGGATTGAACCTGTCTAGAAAAAAACCCGCCTAAACTTTGTGCAACATCTGTAAGATCTCGATGGTCTTCATCTAGATGAGAAAGTACAATGAAATAGCCAGGCTATGGGATCCATATCCCAATGTCCACCTGGTAGAGTGGGGGTGAATGAGCTGGCCTCTGCTGCCCTGAGGCGGATGGAAGGAAAGCAGTGGCTGGGAAGAACTGCAGGTCACATCTTGCCCCGGTTACCTGACCTCGGAGCCCTGCGTTTCCCTCTGTCAGTTAATGACCGGCTCGTCTCTGTGGCAGTGTAGGGAACATAAGGCAAAAATTAGTTGACGCATGGTGGGAGGAGGATGAGCCCAGGTTGTGCTCATGCTGAAGGCACCGGAGGGTGATGTGCTGCATACCAGGGGTGGGTGACACTTTATTGCGTGCATTTGTATTTTGTCGCTCAGTCCTTGGAAGAGACTGTACGCTGAGAAGCAGACGTTCTGCTACGTGCCTGTCCTGTGGCACTGGGTGAGCCCTGCCTGAAGGCTTGCTGTTCCCCAGGAGCATGATGCACGTGCCCCCAGGTGAAGTGCGTTAATGGCTGTGGGTCTTCTCAGGTCTAGTTACTTAGGCAGGAGCCTTTTTGTTGGAGAGGCAGTGTGGGGAAGAGGAACAGGGGACCTGTTCTTTTAGATAATGATTTCACACTTTGCAGTCCTGTGGCATTTGCCCAAGGCTCAGAGTTTGAAGTGTCCTGGATGGCTTCTTAATGAAATACCAGTGATGCTGACTGTGAAGCAGGAATTAACCTCCAGATATCTGCTTTGGAAGTGCTCTTTTTTGCCATCGTAGGTAACTTGAGTTTTCCACCATGATGGAAACAGCCGGTTCTGTTTTCCTAGTCGCAGAAGCATCTCTGGCCTTGAAATGGGCATGAGGGATTTGAGGAGAACTCCGCAAGCCCTGAGCTCCCTTTAGCCCTGTGTCAGACCCTGCACAAGAGTGCTGGGCAGAGGCACTGGGGTGAAATGCATCGGTTTGAGTGGACCAGCAGTGTGCCCCGTGATGGAGCTCAGAGCCCATCTGGAGCTCCTCAGTGAGGGAGTGAGGGGGAGCCTGGCTGCAGCGAAGAGTGTAGAGCTGTGTCTGTTGGGCTGTGCTTGTCGGGGTGTACCTATTACAGCGCTTCCCTGAGAAATGACAAGGTTGGCTGTGCCGGTTTGTGCATCGGTGTCAGGCTGTGCCGAGCGCCCCGCCACAGGCAGACTGGGAGGTGCGAGGTGGCAGCCGAGCAGGTGAGCCGGTTGGACTGGGGTGCGAGTTATCACCCAGAGAGCAGGAGAAGAGCAGATAGTCCCTTTTGAGGGCAGAGCTGGCACCTCTATGGGGCGTGTGTGAGTTGATTTTTAGGCTCTGTTGGCACACCGGCTGTGTCCAGGTGGTGTGTGGCTCTTTTCATGATCAGTGCTGCGTGCTAGCTTGCTTGCTTTTCCCCATGGGATGCAGATGTGACTGCACCGGGGCTGCGGGCTAAATGTGGAGGGGGATGGAGGCTGCCTGCCTCGCCGCTGCTGGTCTTGCCCCCCTCGTCTCGCACGTGGGCTTTTGGATGTTTTGGCCTTAAATCTTTGTGTGGCCCAGTCTGTAAATGAGGGACGAGACGATTTATTCTTGCTCTGTCTATAAAATGCCGTGAAGGCTTATGATGCAAAATGCAACAAATGGCCTAGCTCGAAGCAACTGCACAGCCAACTCACCCTAACTATCCTTTCCTTGCCTTCTAAATCCATAGGTGATTTCCTGAGAAGCAATTCGTGCCTACGTCGAGGGAAAATCCAACGGCTAGACTGCTCCAGGAAGGTGCAGCTTGCTCCTAACAGGTTGTGCAGCATTGCCCCCTGTCCGAAGGGTGGGAAATAACTCGGTGAAGCCAAAGTCTGCTCCGTAGCACCTCGGGGTTACAGCCAGTGCTGTAGTGTTACAGGAGTAATCCAGTCAATAGGGAATATTTGCTGTTCTGGCAGCCAGTAACGTGTGTGCTGGATCATTGGGTACGAGGCTGGAGCCAGCCAAGGTGAGGTTGCCAAGTGGTAGTCCTGCCTCCGCTTACCTGTCTGCAGTTTACCATCTTTGAATTCAATTGATGTTCATGTTTTTCCAGAGCTTGAAACTCGTTTGAGAACTGGGCGTGAATACGCAGAAGTATTTCACTCGGAAGGTTTTGAAAATTGAGATTGAAAGAGCTTGGCTTGGCTTGAGGTTCACAGGAGCTTGTCAGAGAACTCAGCTGATGCCTGACCTCTCAGGGTCCTGGCTGGGGAAGGCAGCTGGTCAGGGTGTGAACATCGTGCCGCCTGTGCTGCGCGCTGCGAGTTGATACTGCGGAAGCTGAGAGATGGTTCAGAAAGGGAGGGAGGGTGGTTTTTAGGGATGCTGGCAGTGCCCCTTGTTCTAGCTTGGGTGTGCAGTGAAATGGTAAATTAACAAATGATTGCATGTCAGCAGAGCGGAGGTTCATATGTTTTAAGCCCCCGGGGAGCACAGAATTGTTCATTTCCTCTTAGCTCTTCTTTGCAGGCTAGTGGACGTGACGTGTCCAAGCATTTGCTGCAGAGTAAGGGATCGCATGGGGAAACAATCTGATATCCATAGGAGTCTTCCTATGATTTCTATGAACTTTGGATGAGGTCTTGACAGTAGCTACTAAGGAGAGGTACTGCTTCGAACCTGCTGCTCTGGATTCACCATTGCAGAGTCAGCTCTGACCCCATGTACGGCCACTTGCTCCTGACCTGGGGATCCATTAATAGTCCTTTGGTTTCTGCTTTTCCACTCCAAAGCCTCTAGCTGCGTGGAAGCTCCGATGTATTGCGAACCGGAATGAAATGTGGTCCAGATGCCAGAAAAAGAGGAAATAAAAAGGGAGAGTTGATGCAAGTTGCAAAGCCAGGAGAGCAGAGATCAGGTGCTGGGAGAGGCAGTTGGGAAAGGGAAAACAGTACTGTAAATACTTAAGGCAGGAGCCACAGTTGTGAATTATAGCATGTGGAGCTGTGGAATCTCCAGCAGACCCTTGGAAGGGAGCTTGGTCCACCTCGCTGTCAGCTGAGAGTTGAAGTTTATTAAAAGAAAGAACAGGAAGGTGTAACACTAGGCTCCTATGAATTATCTTGGCTATGGTAGAGCTTTTGTAATAAATTGCAGGATGACAGTACCGAAGTGATAAAATACAGAGGCACTGGACTATAAAGGTGACAGGTGAGGCTTCCTGGGTAGCAAGACTGGATTTAGAAAGCACTCAGCCACTTAGCAGTGGGCTAGAGGGACAAGAGCTTAGTCCTGGAAATTGTGCTTCTCCTTTCCTGGCTTCCTTGAGATGCTGTTTCTATGGTAACTACATCTAAGCAGGTGATTTCTAGTCCCGAAATGTGATCTAAGTGTGGTCTAAATGTGGTCTAAGAGGAAGCCTGGGGAGGTAGAAGGTTTTTTAATGGGTTCTAAAATTGTTGTGCAACGTGCAGGGATGGTAGAGACTTGTAGCTTAGCTGTAGATACTAGGGTAAAGGGAGCCTTGGGGAGGAGACTGAAGCTTGGATGTCCTTGGGGATCTTCAGCTTGGCACCCTGCTCTGATACATCTTGGTTTCCTGAGACACGTCAGGATTTTCTACCCCAGCCCTGGTCATATTTCTTCATTGCTTTTCTAGGTGGTCTTAGCTGTTGTGTCCTGGCACCTGTTAACCCATGCTAATTGTAGGATAAGGATGCTGGAGAAGAACTGCCATTAGGATAAAGTCTTCAGTGGCCCGGCTGTCACATATTTGCATTTATATTTGAGCTAACTGCTCATGTTCCTTTAATGGTTTCATGCTTTTATTTCTGCTGTTACAGCCTCTAATGCCTGTAGGGAGCCTTAAGTTTGGGTGTTAATAAGTGAAAATGAGGGCCCTCATTCGCCATGGAGAAATGCTCTTGGGCACTGTGGTAATTTCATGCCTGGAAGGAGTCGTATTTGCTGGATAATTTTTGTAACTTAAACCAACCAAATTAGCCTTGAGAAACTATAGTTCTTAATCAGAGTATTGAACTCTGTGCTCCATTAGTTGGAAGCATCACCAGGCTCCTTGCACAAAGGGTGGACATCGGGTTTGCAAAGTCGGCAAGTGGTCTGATTTTGTTAATGCTGGGGGCAGCAGCGATCCCTGGGTTTAAGGTTGTTCATAGTACTCTGAGCACTTAGTAGGGTCAGGCACACAGTCGCATCATGTCAGCTGCCCTGGCAACATGAAGCAGCTAAGTGACATTTACCTTCTTTCTGTTCCCACCGGAAAACTTGTGAAGAGGAATAAAGGAGAGTTTGGATACTACTAGAGATTGGGTTAATAATTCCAGTAAATGGGATTCCAAAAGTAATGGAAGCGGGGGAAGGTGAGAAATGCCAGCAGGCCCTGGTGTGTGTTTGTGGCTCGTGGGACTGCACCCACAGCAAAAGGCTGTTTTGGCTCAGGGAATGTTTGTTCTGGGGTTTTACTGCTATGAATCTTGACTGTGCCACTTAAATGTGGTCTGATCAGGGAACAGGGTGGGGAGGCCTTATGTTTTCCACTTTGGAAGGATGCCGCAGCCTGGAGACGTGGGTGTGTCCTCTGGCTCTGCCATGAATGGGATTCTAGAGTTTCAAAGTTCCATTGTTGCTCCTTCCAGGTGAGCTGAGAGATGGCCACTGGCAAGATCCATCTGTCCATGGGGTCCTCCAAAATGGCTGATGGATTCCAGAGCAAGGTGGTAGCACCTCGTTTTCCAAAGCTAGTCAGAGAGACAGAGGAGTCTGTAACTGTAAGTACCTGCTGTGGCCGGGCAGGACCTGTGTTAGGGCTGGAAACTCCCCCTGTGTCCCTCCTTCGCCTTCCCCTCCTGTTGTCTAGCAGCGCTGTGAAGCTGGACACCACCTCCCCATCGCTTTGCTGCCCGGCTTCTGCCAGAGGTGGCTGTCATGGTGCAGTGGGGAATGGAGTGCGTGCCGCTTCGGGGAAGGTCCAGAGTCTTGCCTGGATGCCAAGTTAAATGAATGTCCTGGGCATTGCACTGGCATAGCTGAAGCGTGAGTGTGTGCTTCGTTCCATCCTCTTTGTGTGAGCAGTAATATCTTCTGTCATGTAGGCATACTTGCCAGTGCTGCTCTGACCGTACCTGCCCTCCAGGCAGCCGGGCATGTGGTGGGCTGCTTGAGCTCTGCCTGAAGACTTAAGAGATGTGGCTGGTCCCAGACAGAACAGGTTGCAAAACAGTTATTGTATCTCATATCCTGTGTGGAGCACAGATCCAGCCCTGCAAACAGCAGTGGAGTCAGGGCGATTCCTCCTTCCCATCCACAAAAGTCCCCTTTGCTGACTGGAGCTCACTTGACTGGAGATGACCTAGTGCTCAGGCTCTGTCGAGGAGATATCTCCGTGTACTTCTGCAGAGGGGTCTGTGAGGCCAGAACAGAGAGAAAACAAGTGCTAATTAAGAAGAAATAACTAAAACTTGGACCCATTCCTCTCCACGTCAGTCTTGGCACAACGCTGCTTTTCTGCTTTCCTCTGACTCACCCAGGCAGTAACATCTCCACACACGTGTTGGTTGTGAGCATTGTGCAAGGATGGAGTTTGGGGATTTCTGATAACTCCTCCCCACTCTCTTCAAAGGTCACTGGCTCAATCCAGCAAAACTGAAGAGAAAACAAATGCCCGAAGAGCAGAAATCCCCAAACATGTCACATCAAATCATGAAGGAGAAGCTAATGGCGGGGCAGAGCCACTTGGTTAGAGCGTGTGTGTTCCGCTCTATATCATTAATTTCCTGGTGTTAAATATTTCAGCAGGTAACTTAGGGGACTTCCAGGACTATCCTAGTGGCTGTGATCACAAATTATTCATCAGTGGCACTTGACCAAGAAAAGCCTTTCTGAACAAAGGCATTTGTGTAACTCTTGCTGGTGTTTTGCATTTCAGCTGACTCCCTCGGCCTTCCTGAAGGAGATGTCTCTCACCACGGAGCAGAGGCTGGCCAGCACTGGGGAGATGAGGCGGCCCCGGATTATCCAGCTTCTAGAGAGGAGTGAAAGCTCCCATCGAAAGGTAGCCTTTTCCTGCCCTTTTCCGTGCTGTTCGTGACATTTGAAGAGGGTGCGTGCTTGTGACAGGCCTGCCTCCAGCTTCTCTGAATACCTCGGTGACTAGGTCCTGTTGTCCTTTCAAACTCCCGAGTGACTAGCGATAGGAGAAGAAGAAATGGCCTCAAGTTGTGCCAGGGGAGGTTTAGACTGGATGTTAGGAAAAATGTCTTTCCGGAGAGAGCAGTGAAGCATTGGAACAGACTGCCCAGGGAGGTGGTGGAGTCACCATCTCTGGAGGTGTTCAAGGAAAGTGTGGTCATGGCACTGCGGGACATGGTTTAGTGGGCATGGTGGGGTTGGGTTGGTGGTTGGACTTGATGATCTTACAGGTCTTTTCCAACCCTAGTGATTCTGTGAACTGCTGGTGGTGGTGGAGTTCCTTCTGCTGGGGGAAAAGTAAAACATTTTTCCCTGGTGAGACATTGAAGTCCTGATATGCTTAGTAGCCAATACGAATAACCTCTGCTGAACTTGGTGGGTTTTGCTGGAATTTAGCTAGCAGTGCTAAAGCCCGATACTGGGGGAAGGCTGGGGTAGGACGCCGGGGTGTGAGCTTGCCATTTTCCATCCTCCTGCTGAAATAGTCACATCTCGCTTCGGTACAGTTGCTGGCAAATGCTTGGGGTCATAGGACTCCCTCAACGGTGGCAGCATTGGCCTTTGAAAGCTGAGGGCCTACGGTAATTATTCAAGATTTAACAAAACCAATTGCATTAATGCTTTGGGTTGGAACAATGTGTGGGACCCTTGCAGGGTGTTAGAATTTGCAGGCTGCCAGATATACAGGGGAATCACACTGGGCAGAGGTGACGTGGAGGTGCTTTATCTGGATCAATGTTTACTTTCAAGCTGCTTTTCTTACAGGACTGCTCAGTACAACGCGCAGTCTAAATGGGTAGATTACTGAGGTAGGCTGTTGAGTGGGGAATTGCCAGCCAGAGGCCTGTAACGAATTGGTTAAGGATTGCCCTAGACAGCACGGGAGGTTGGGAATGCGTCAGACGAGTGCAGAACTAACTGGCAGTGTGCCACAGCCACACATGGAGACCTGCCCATGACTTTCGAGGGGGCACAGTGCATCTGGAAGAGAGGAGACAAAGCAGGGAGGAATTTCCTCAAAGTAATGTCTCTGCTCTGTAAGCATTTGCTGTTTGTGTATGTTTTCAGCCATGCTTCTGCAGTGGTATTAATTAAGAGCAATAATAGAATACAATAAAGCATCCCTTTTAAAGCTCATGGCAAAAGGAGATATCAAGTCCAGTCTTACTCAAGTTGCCCAGTAATGCTGAGAAAAGAGCTGAACCTTATCACCATCCAATGTTCACCTCACATGTCTTTTCCTAACTACTGTTACTTTCTTGTTGGCCTTACCTCCTCTGGTACTGTTCTCTTCTTACTGATTTCTAGGCTCTATATCAAAAAATGATATCTGGGGATGTGTGGGACTTGGTCTCTCTGTCTCAGAGTAAAGATAATCCCAAAATGGTTTCCCACGGAGTCTCCCGTAAATTCCTGGGTTTCGCTTTCTCCGTGAGCGCTCATGGCTCTTTCAGTAAGTGTTCCGGAGCTGTGCGACCCCATTAGCACAGGGCTCTGCTGAAGGTAGGCGCTGCCTTGCATTTTGGAGAAGGAAGCCTGGAGAAATGCCTCCCAAAAGAACTTCTTAGCTTGAGCCCGCTCAGCGTGGTCGAGAAACTTTTGCTGAGCTCAGAACACAGGTGGGTGAGCTCCTGCTTCCCTAGTGTGAGCTGGGCAGACGTACTCACCAAGAGACTGTACTTCACTGGAGATCAATATAGGAATCTCATTGATGAATCTTTTTCCCAGCAGCTGAACCTCTCACTGCTCTCTCTTGCATCTCCAGTTCTCCTCAGTTGACCTGGAACAGAGCTTGTTTCAGCCTTTTCCGTCAGAGGTGGTGTTTCAGAGCTACGTCCCCTGCGAGGTCTGTGAAGCACCACTGATTCTGAGGAACACCGACAAGGTAAGTGCTGGGACGTGGAGGTTTAATGCTGTGCTGGAAGAGGAGAGCAGTGTAATTCACGTGGTATGCAGCATAGCAAGTTATCTGCTGCAGCGCAGCACGTCAGAATCAAATGTCTCACCACCTTTATTTTGCAAGATGGTGGAAATCTTCCCATGCTGGAGGTTCTCCCCCTGATTTTGGCCATGCGTTGGTGGTATCTAGCCCAAAGGAGCTTTTCTAGTCAGCATCCTTCCCCTTGAAAGCCCCGGACTGAGGGGAATGTCGAGGGCTGTACAGTCCGTACCTGCCCTCATGCTTTACCTCGAGTGTGTATCACATTCTGGTGGCTCCTTGGTTAACCTTGGTTTCTGGCAGGGCATCTCTGCCTCTCACAACCTATTTAGCTGCCTCTGCAGCTCACTGTCCGAGCACAGGGGTTGAGTCTTCTCCGCTTTATGTTGGAATAAGTTACAATTAGTGGTGTTAGCACTCCAGAAAGGGTGTTTTGAAACAGCAGTGGAAATGGACTGATTTAGCAGGAGCAGTGGGAGGCCTTTAGGGGCCACTTTAGGCTCCTGCTAAGTTTAATTCAGTTCTGCCCGGGTTTTTCTAAGGCAACGTGGCTCTCTGCTTTCCCTTTGGAGAACCGCAGCCCATCCACAGTAACATGCTCTTGAAGGTCTCCACCTTTACTTGAAAAAATTGTGATCGTTTTGAGATTTCCCAAGGAAGTTGAGAAGGGAAAAGTTGAAAAACGTCAGCAATTTTGCTCCACTGTAAAGAGGAGAATTGAGACCTTTTGAATTTCAGCAGGGGAAACATTTGCTGGAGTGAGGCATGTGCCAAGAGCAAGCTGGTGGGAAAAGAGAGGAGCGAGGAAAGGAGCTGAGTTAGAAGGTGCTCTGGGAGAGAACATTGTACAGGCAAGGGTTTCTCTTGACATGTAACAGTAAGTGTGCTGGAAGCAGAGAAGGGTCAGAAAAAGAAAGGTGTAAAGACAGTCTTCTGTACTGAAGAGTAAGACATATCCATGAGAGGAGTGCAGCAGGATGGGAAGGTGGAAATGTGCACGAGAGCGGGTGAATTAACCCCCTCTCCAAATCAATGTGTTGGGGGAAACAAACAGGTGGACAAAAAACGCTGTCGGGGCATATGGCAGGTGGAGGAACAGCAAGAGAAGTGGAAGTATATTCGGAGATGACAGGTTTTGACAGGGCCATGGTTGAAAAGAAGCCCCTTTGGCAAGGGAGGATGCAGGCGTGGTCCCTCAGTTATTCCTGGAGAGTGCTGCGCCATTCCTGGTCTGGCGTTCAGCTCGGGGATATTGGAAAGATGCAGTGTGGATGCCCATGCCCCAGGGATACCATTTGTGTGGTCCACAGTGATTCTGGGCACTCTTTGCTGTAGGTGTCCTTTCCTGATTAAAGTGTGCCTCAGTTTCTCTTTCCCTATGGCTCTGCTTCATTCCCACTAAGTCTTTTGGCTTCAGCTGCTCCGTTATCCATGTGGCACTTCAAAATGTTTGTCTTTGCCAAGTAGCAGCCAACAGGCAAACAGTTAATTTGCTCTATTCCTGCTTCCTCAAGTGGAAAAGAAGATCTGCATCAACATTTCTGCCATTCCCAGTAAAAAACCATAAACTTGTACAGCTGCACCTTGGGATTTGTATGCCCTGTAAAGAGGAGGCAATGTGTGAACTGTTGATTTTTTTCCCAAATGAATTAGTTTTGAAGCTAGTAAGACCTCAACCATTGGACAGCGCTGGTGTGAAAGTAAGATCGGCTCTAAGGAAAATCCTTGGCATATTTAAGTACACAAAGTTAGAGATGATAGTCCCAAGAGAGGTTATTCTATTTTAATTTTGTTGGCTTTTGATAATGTCCTAGAGAAAAGCAACATGGTGCTCTGTCTCAGTTTTCTCACCAGTTTCCCAGATTCCTCTGAATCATGCTGACTTATACTGCATGGTAGCCTGGTGCTGTCTGCTCCATCAAAATCCAGCTGACAGCAAAGTGTATTCCAAAGAGAGGCTCTGTAATCATTCAAATACAGAAGCGCTTTGCTATATACTTCCTGCTTGTACCTGTGTGTTGTAGAGTTGCTTTTCTGTCTTCAGGCTGCTCCTCACCACCCTCACATCTTCTGGGTGGCTTTTGCTGAAGGTCTTAACTCCTCTGCCAAGGGACTTGGTGACCAAAATGTTTGTCTGCAGTGTGAAATTGGCTCTGGGAACTCCCTGCCCCAGGGGATTGCTGGGAGCAAAGGGCGTTTGGAGAGTTCAGGACTGCCTCGGCCATGGGTTATCAGGCTCGGGTGGGTGGTGCAGAATGAATCTCCACTTTTGCCAAGCCTCGTGTGGGTTTGTTGTTTCTCAGTGAAGCTGCCTGTCAGTCAAAATCACCTGTTTTAGACTTTCTGAGATGACATTTGGTGCTCAGGGGTTGATACCCGTGTGCTAGAAAATGCCTGTGTGCAGTCTCTGTGTTTGTGGCATCCCAGAGGGCAGAAACTTGCAGCAGGGTGCCTGCAGGGACTCCCGGGTGTGGGGAGGAATGCCCAGAGATCTGCCTTGCCTGCACTGGGAGCTGCCTGGCTACAATCAGCAGGCAGCGAGAGCCTCCGGAGAGCTGAGATTGGCTTTTAATAATGAAACCACAGTGTGAGTCAGTGCTGGCCATGTATCTCAGGGCAGAAAATGCCTTTGAAGCCCATAATTGATAGGCACAGCCTGGGGGGTCATCTGGCTTGCCATTATTGTGGTAAGTTGACTGCTCTGATCTTCTGCATCAACCTTTCCTTGTAGAGTATCGTGCTTCTTCCTTGCTTCTCTACAGCCCCCTTTAAATTCTCTTAGCCATCTCCTTGTTTGTGGGGTTGTCCCTTTGTTTTCCTATGTTCCTCCTTTTGCTCCTCAGCTTGCTTTTATTCCCAGTAAGGCCACAATGTCTGTGGTCTCCTTCTCTTGCTGGTCTGCCTGCCTGACTCTGTAGCATCGCAGCTTGACTGCCCCGCTCAAACCCGGTAGGTTAGAAGTGAATGTCTTCCTTGTCCCAGTATAGCACGTCCTGTTTTGCCTTCAGATGATACATTCCCCCTTTAGAGGTGTGATGGCACGGATGTGCGCAGGCAGAAGCAAGCAGGTTCTCTGGGTTTGTTGACTATGTGGATGACTTGGTTCTGGTATGGTATCGCCATGCTGCTGGTGTCTTATCTGCTTGGCACTTCCTTCACAGCAGGGCATTGCCCTACTGCCTCTGGCCTGGAGCTATTTTGCCCCGGCCGAAGGGATTCAGGTCCACCCTTGTGTATTATGTGTATGTACCTCGAGAGGTAAAAGTGCTTTGGAAAGGTGGTTGAGGAAGGATGTCACCAGGGCATGGCTAGGTCTCTTCTCCTCATGTTCCCACAATTGGCAAAGTCACAGTTTCATGTCTTTCCTGCAGGTTCCTCGGCTGGTGAAGGTCGTCTTGGAGAGCTCACCTTATTTCAAGTTGATCGGCCCCAAGGTTGTGTACCGTAAGGTAGCACCTGGCATGCGTTCCACTTTCCGCATCCTTTTCACCCCTGAGGAGAACAAGGTGAGACTGGAGGAGCCAAGAGGTTGGTGCCTTCAGGGGAAGCTGCACCTGCAGGGCCGGATTCAGACCAGGGCATCTGGTGTGGGTTTTGAGGACCCATCCTGGTTTTGGTGGGGTTGCACTGGATCTAGAACTGGGGGAAACTCTTTCCCCATGGTGAAGATTATGCTCTCATAGGCTGGAGGCTCTTGTGTGTTTCAGGCTGTTTTTATCCTTCAGCGCTGGCACGTTTAATGTAATGTCTATTGGCTTCAGGGATAAGAGAGTCTACTGTCTGTGGTGGGGCAGCCTCTCAAGGAGTCCATTTCTAGTATCTGTCCGTTGCTGCATAATTATGGGTTTGCTCCACTAATTATAGATACAAAGGTCTGTTTAAAAGTGACCTGTTATTTGGAGGACCCGAAGTGAGCCTGATCAGATTGAGGACCACCACCTTTGAAAACTGCAGTCACCTTAGTGTGTATCATGTTGGACGCAGTAGTGACACAGCTGAACGTTGTGTCTAAAGTAATCGCTTTTTTTGCATGCCGGTTGTAGTCCACCCCCTGCTGTGAGGTCTGCTCCAGGCTGCAGCTGGTCACATCTTGGCATTGCATGGTGCTGCTAGGCGCTGCACAGGGACTCGCAGGCTGTGCTTTCCCTCCCTGCGCTTTCTTGAGCGTTCGTGAGGGAAGGTGCAGGTGGAAGAGTAGGAAAGTGCCAGGGAGGGGTGTTGATAAGATGTTTAGCCATCTCAATGGCAGGGGTTTAATTCTTATGGAAAATCCTAGAGGCATGAGTAGATCCAGAGAGCTTTTCTCTTTCCCACCTGGCAGCCACTTCCCTGCCTGGCTCTGGACTGGAGCAAAGATGATGCTTTTTCATCCCCTGTGTTTCCAAGCCTTGCAGCCATGCTGTCCCTGAGGATACTTGCCTGCCTGCGATCCAGCTGCGAGTCTAGGAGAGAGGGAGTGCTGTGCCCGTGGCAGGGAGCCAGGCTGGTGCAGAGCCACTGAGCTCTAGATGTCCTTAACTCAGCAGGAGGGTGGTGTGCTGCAGATGACAGTGAGACATCTGCCTGACAGAGCATGTCTAGGAATAAAGGGGCAGGTACAGTCTGCAGGCAGACACCTTACTCCAGAGCCTGTAGTACTGGCAGTGGTACTGGGCAGTAGTACTGGTGTGGCTGTGTCTTCATGCTTGTTATTGTGGTTGCTCTGTCACCTGGCACCTATTCCGTGCCACACATGCATTTGCTTGGAGGTTTGAACATCAGTGCTGTGGCCCTGGCAAGTCTGATTCTCAGTGCAGTGATGTGAAGGGTCAGTGCTGTTACCGGGAGGCTTGTTAATACAGAGGATTTAGTCCATGGCACGGAAGGGAGGAAGCATTGCAGGCAGACAAAGACAGGCAGGCTGACTCCTTCCATCAGCATCCTGCCACCTCTGAGCACTGTTTTTCGCATGACTTGGTTGGAGAGGCCAGGTTAGGGGATAGCTCTGAGCCAGCTGGTGTTTCTGCACCAGGCCAGAGGTGCAAGATCTCTTTGGGCAGAGCTGTTTTCTCATCTTCCATTTGCAGCTTAGATTTAGTTTAACACTTTGTCCTGTCCTCAAACAGCATGGATATAGAAAACTAAAGAGGAAATGCCCTGTGGTGCCTGGCTCCCCATGCTTGTGAAATAATCTGTTCCTTTGGAGGGACTGAGAAATTACTTCACATGAACCATATTTAGGGTAAAAGTTATGTTGGCCTAGGGCAGTTCTCCATGCTACCCAAGTGACATGAGAGCTTAATGTCACTGAGGTAGGCTTTGCAAAATACACTGGTGCCTTAAAATGTGATTTATTAGTATAAATTAGTGTTCATTTTTGGTGTGGCAGAGGTAAACGGGCGCCCATGAAGGGCGGCAAAGTGCTGCTCTTCAAGTTTCGAGAGGCAGCAGAGCAACACGTGAACATCACCACAAGTAGAAGTAGGGTGAGATAACCCCCAAGAGCACTGATGTCCAATACTTTGTCCCTTGTCTTGCCCTTGAACTGGCGAGCATCTGGAGTAGGAAGCTCTGCCAGCGAGAGGTCCTCCTCACAGCTTCGGCGACACCCTGGCAGGGTTCTGAACTGGGTTTTGTGCCCCTTGCAGGGGTTGTGCAGGGCATTGGGAGAGGGGTGCGTGCTGCTCGGTGAGGAGCACGTGGGGGTTTCTACAGCCGAATCAGAATTTTGTACAAATCAAACATTTTGTCTCGTCCTTGGTGGAGCGTGAGTCAGCAAAGTACCCGAGTGCTGTAGCTCAGCTAGAAATGCATGAGTAGCGCGGTCAGGAGGTGCACAGCACCTTGAAAACCCCTTAGCGAAGAGGCAGGCTCTGGGAAATGGTTCTGTAAAGCCAGCTGCGTTGGGCTTGCAGTTGCTTGCATGCAGAATATCTGTGGTTTAGCTGTGGAAGGCTTATGAGTGCTGCCTTGGCACAACCTCTGCCTCTCTGCTGCTCCATGATCCACTGGGATTGTGGACAACCCAGTGAATCGGGATGCAGGTACAAACCCCTCTGTCAAGGTTGGCGAGTCTTCCTGGTGTGGAGCTGGTTTCTATAATTCTCTTGCTTGGAATCTGTTCTTCCCCAGGGGAAGTCTGACTTCAGTGAAGTCGCTCACGATTCAAGGGAGTAAAATGCAGCTAAGCCCTAAATAAAAGGACCATGTCAGAAATAGCTGACATGTCTCTTTGTTTATTGGCACTTGTGTTACAAATATGAAATGCTAATTCTTCTGTTGGGCAACATATGCAATTAGTTGTTCTTGCTGCTTCTGATTGACGCATTTCAGTTTTATGGCTCCGGTTGTACAGCGGGGGTGTTCTCGTGCCACCTGTGTTCCCGGGTGTCCTTGCGTGATGGTCTGACAGTCTCTGCCTAACTGGAAACCATCGTGGAACTGACTGGCAAATAAGCAACAGCCAGAAATACTGACATTTGTGTGTCCTTTAGGCTCATCAGTAGATTATCTTAAAGGAAGAAGGAAGGAAGAAGACTATAAAACCACAGCACAGCCTATTCTGTTTTGTCCTCTTGCTCTTTTCACTGTAGCAATACAATATTTTCAGGCAATCCAAGTTCAGTCTGTAAGGTTTGCAAAATTCATTGCCGATGCTCAGTGGAGGCTGAATTAATGCTCCTTGATGAATATGAAATAGGACAGGACGATGAGTTATTGCATTACTGAAATGAACTCCTTTAAAATTCAGTCCAGCCCTGTTAGATGTTTTGTAGCACACGGAAGCTATTCCAAGTACACTTTTAAGAAGACTCCGGGGAGGAGGAAAGGGGCAGAAGATCAAGGCAAATGGCCCTGCACAAAATGGACCTGGAGCGGAGGGGCTGATTTCAAAGCATCCTGTGAATTGGTAGCTGAGGGAGGCAGGAGGAGGGGTACCCCTTCTCGTCTGAAGCCATCTTCATCCTCCAGCCTCCTTCCTCTCTTTTAACGGCCCTTATTTTCCAGCCTTGATGGTATCATGGTTTCAGCAGGGAGCTTGCCCTATTTGACTTACTATGCTACCTCATGCTACAGGGATCTCTTCTTTGCAGTTGCCTGCTGCAAGGAACCCAGTGAAGTGTTTAGGATCGGTTCTACAGTAAAACTGACATCCGAGTTTGCTGGCATACTGGGCAGTTAAGGCTGATATCCCTGTGACAGTAATAAATGTAAGCCTGAGTTTGCAAAGAGCTTGAAGTGACACCTTTGATACAAGCAGTTGCTTTAATTTCAGCGGGTGCTAATTCAAATGCCGTCGGTGATGCTTTGCAGGTCGGAGCTTGTAACTTACTGCTTATCAAAGGGGAGTAAGAGAAGAGGAACCATCGTACAATGAACTGTATTTTCCCTGAAATTGAGAGCGGAGCTGTATGAAGCATGAAGTCGTATTTTCATGAAAATCTATAGCCTGAAGCTGCATCTAAACACAACGGTCTTTAAAGCATAGAAGTGGTGCAACCCCTCCCTCACCCAGGCATGTTTATTTAGAGACCTGGTTTTAAACAGCCTGCTAAGGGTTTGCAGTTGCCAAGTCAAACAAGATTTTAAACTGGCTTCGACTGTACCCCTAGACTGTGAGTAAGTGCATAGCAGAGTTGGTAAGACAGGGCAGTGCTGCAGTGGAGAATTGCAGCCTTGATCTTCCAGGGGAGGGCGATTCAGCTTTCAAAAGCTTACAGGACCATGGATTCACAGCAGTGTGAGCAGCCAGCTTCTGCCTAGCACCCCTCTTTCCTTGGTTTTCCCCGCCCCGTTTGGCCTGACGCTGCATTCAACTTTGCTGCGAGGTCCCACTTTGGGGTCCTAGAGTGCGGTTGAAGGGTCAGCACGTGCTGAAGTGCTTTGAGTCAAGCTTTGTACAGGATGCACCGTCCCAGGGCGTCCCTGGAGAAGGGGCTCAGCACACAACATGCGTGTACGTGAATGGCAAGAGGCAGCTTTCTCTCTCAAAGGTTGCGGTTGTCTCTGCGAGGCCAAATCCTTGTTGCTTTAGCCTTGTCTTTGCAGACCTGGAGAAGTCCCTTTCCCCATGCATTGCTGTGCAGGCAGTCCCAGTGCCCCTCACCGGCAGTGGAGCTGGGAAGGCTGCCTGTGCTTGCTTTTGTGGGGGATTGATTCCTTGGGCTCTTATTTACATTGCTGCTGACCTGCTCCTTAGCAATGACAATGACTTGAAAATTATTTCCTTTTACTTCCCTCAAATGCCTCCAATTGTTGAAGTTTTCTTTTTTCTTTATCCCCCTGCTGATCTGAACTCCTTGCGTCCTCCTCTGTCTACCTGGCATCTGGAAGGGAGAGATAAGTAAATATAGCATGCCAAGACTTAATAAGGCATGCAGATTTCAATTGGATTTACAATGCCTTTGTTACAGTAGTGTGGCCAAAATAACAAAAAAAAAGTAAATAGGATTCTTTATTTGCTAATGCAGTTTCTGAGGATCTAAGCAGTCCAGGATGTGAAGTACCCAGCTAATAGGTGCTTTAAATTCACATGGGCTGCCCATAGCTTTTATTTTAGAGGGCTTAGGCTGCAAGACTGAGTACAAAATTGCTAATTCAGAAGGACTTGCTGAGGATGAAACGCATTCCTGAAATGTGATCTTCCAGTCTGCAGGTTGTTTGCTGCAGTTCCTTTCCTGGTATTTTACCTTCCAAATATGAGAAGCAAAAGCCCTTCTGCAATATCCAGTGTGAATATTTGAGATACCCAGAATAAAAGATCCTTCTTTATTCTTTTTCCACCTTGGATGTGACCGCGTCTGTTACTGCAACCTTAAACCCCAGCCGAGCAGGCGGTTGGTAGGCGCTGGGTGTTAGCTGTTGTGCTAAAGCTGTAGCTCTGTGTCTGTGCCTCGTCTGGCTGCTGTAGGTCCCTTGCAGGCTTGGAGAGGATGGGTATGGGAGCAGGAAATCCCAAGGGCAGAGGAATGTGAATCTTGTCTGGTTGAGGGGGTTTGCTGCTGTGTGCAAATCCTAAATTGTCTGCTTGCTGCTTCAACAATTATAAAAATACCAAACGAGATAAAAGCACTGAGGGGAAAAAAGATCAGGACAGCAAGTGAGTGATAAGAGGCAGAGCTTTTATCAACTGGTCAATAAGAGCTGCTGGAGGTAATGGCTCCTGGCCCTACTAAACAGTTTTACCACTGCTTTCAGCGGGGGGGGCAAGGTGATACTTCCAGCCCAGCTATGCCACACTGTAGATCTGGAGATCGATCTGCTCAACCCTACAACAGAATGATTTTGCTGATTGGATTCACCTCCCTACTGCTAAATGCCAGACAGCTTGGAGGGTGGGGGGGAGGCGCTGTCTGGGTCTTTTCTGAGCAAGCCAATGGCTGGGAATAGCAGAGCTGAGTTTGCTCTGGTAGGGATGTCTGACCTTCCTCAGGTAGGCGTGCTAGTAAGGCAGCAAGTCGCTTATTCTGGAGACTGTACAAAAGAGAGGTGATGAAGACATCAGTCATGCAGCGGAGAGGAAGCAAAGCTGTTTGCTGCCTCCCCTGAGGCTAGGAGGAGATGTAAAGGGAAATTGAGATTAGTCACAGGAAGAGCTCTCTTTAAGCCTAGGGCAGAGCTGGAACCGGCTGCTGAGGGCAGGGGTGGAGTTGTTGGTGCTTTGACGTACTTGTGAAACATCTCTCAAGAATGGTTTGGGTACAGAGCTGAGCCAGTTCTGGGGTGGGGAGGTGGATCAGATAACCTTTTAAGGGTGTCTGTCCCCAGCTTTGTCTCCATAATGCTATGGGAAGGGGTGGGAAATACACCTGTACCCTACACTCAGCTGATATAAAGCAATTCTCGTGTCCAGCTTGTTAAGTATTTCACCAGACTGACTCTTGATCGTGCATGTGGCAAAGTCCTTCTGAAAATGTACCTGAGCATCTCCTGCCAAGCTTCAAGCAGGTCACCGCATTGCTGGCATTGGAGGTGGCCCTGTGGCACAACTGGGTTCTTAGTGGTGCCTTTAATAGTCTGCAGTGGCGATCGAGGCAGGTTCTTGTTACTGCTGTAATCCCTTATGTGAAATGACTCTATTTTGGTGCCTCAGAATCCAAGTGTCAGATGATTTTGTCTGGTTCTGCCAGCTTGCTGGGAAAGCAGGTGACTCAAGGGGGTTGTTCCTTCTTTGCGAGTTAGCAGCCCTGTTCAAGTCGTGCTACTGGACTGAAAGGTCATTAAGGCAAAAAGGACTATTACATTATTGAATGTTCCTGTTAGAGTCCTAGAAAAGCTGCTGCTTTCCTTCTGCTGTGGGGATGGTACTAAACGCACTGTGCTGAGATTGTTTCTTTCCCTGCAGGATTACTTCCACCAGAAGTGGAAGTAATCATCACCTGCATCACAGAAAGGGAAAAGTTTGTTGTACTGATCCGAGCTATAGGTGCCCGAGCCATCCTGGACTTCCCTGACCAGCTGAACTTCGGTGTCTGTCCAGTCAAGTACAGCACCCAGAAAACACTGCTGGTTCGCAACATCGGGAACCGGGAGGCCCGCTACCGCATGAGCACTCAGAGGTAAAGGAACTCAACATCTTGCTTGTGCAAAACACTGTTGCGTGATAATATAGCTGGTAAACAGTAACAAAAAGGAATCAGAGCATCTGAGCTGCTGTATTGCAGCCATAGCTGGAAACGGGCAGGACTTGTGGGTCTGGCAGTTGCTTACGGTGTCTTAAGCATGTTACAACCTCCGATAAAACTCTGCAAGCTGCAGCAAAGTTTTACAGTGCAGTAGTGTCTCCAGCACAGCATCTCACAAGACCAGTTCTGTTAGCTTGAAAGAACAAGTAAAGGAAGGCAACCTGACCGCCCTTGGGCTGTGTGGGATAGTGCGTGGCAGATGACAGCTCTAGGAGCTCAGTTCGTGTAGACCAAATGCAGTGTTAGGAAATGGCCAGCTATGAGCTGGTGGAAGAGACATTTAAGAGTTTATCAGCAGCTGTGTCTCTATTGGCAAGTAATTCTGAGCAATTGGAGATCAGTAGAGGAAAGCTGAGGGTACTGAGGCCCTGACAGTAACACCGTGTGGTCCAGGAACTTTGTTTTCCGGTAGGTTTGGTCTGGTCCCTGGGAGCAAATATTCTTACGTAGAATGAGCTCTTAAGTGGAGACGAGCAGACACGAGCTTCAAGACTGCACTACAGCCCCCAAGCAGAACGCTACTGAGGGCACAGGCAAAAGATGCAGCAACTATGTGGTGCAGGGGTTGGGGGCATTTTCTCCTAGAGCTTTGTCTCTCCTAGGTTTCCTGGAGAGTGCTAGAATGTTCGTAGCTAGCTTGCAACCTGCTGATGGTAAGTACCTTCTGAAACGGTTGCATACCACTGTCAGCCAGATACACCCGTTCTCTGGGAGGCCACAAGCACAGGGTATTCCGGTGGTCCCCTATCAAATGCCTGATGTGAATGGTGTTGCAGTCAGCCTGTGCTGTTCCTTTTGGTCTCAGAAGGCAGTCACCCGTTTTGGGGTTTGCTGAATTGGAGAGGGTAATGCGTTTTTGACAGTGCATCTGCAAGGAAACCAGTTCAGTTGGTTGATAATGAGCTGAGAGTTGTTTGCTCCCAGAGGTCTCGGTGTAGGAGCTGAGGTCAAGAATGCAGCGAAGACCCGCTGTCTGACTTGGTGCACCTGAGTAGCCTCAATTTCTTCCCCACGAAAGCAGGGCTCGAAAGAAGACTTCTTACTTTTGTCCTGTGAAATGTGAGGGTCCAAGAGGAGCTTCCACCAAAGCCTGACAAAGCTATTTAAGCAGGCTTCCAGGATGCTATTTCAGCAGGCTGCTGCTTATCGCTGTGGAGAATACATAGGCAGGAACTTGCAGATTGGTGTACAGTTTTCCTCGGGGATGTCCAGACCTAGTTGTCACCACCAAACTAAATACCCAGTAAAGGCAGGCATGTTTTTGCAGTGTCCTTGCCAACTGCTCTATTGAGTGCAATTTCATCAGCTGTCACTACCTAGGTGAGCAAAGTTCAGCTGGCGCATGGCTCCAGTTGTTCTCATTATTTTGGTGTGCGCATTGCGTTCTCTAATCATGGTAAAACTCTGCAGAACGTGGTTTTAAGGTGACAAATTGACCACCGGCAAAGCACTAAACCCAGTAACTTTTGTTTTCTAAGTGTGGCTGTACAAGAGCCGTGAAGCGCAGCTGCTGTTGTGCAGAAGCATGTTTTACCTGACTTAGCCCTAAGCATTAAAGCATCGAGTTTTGTTTCTGTCAGCCAAGAGCTGTTTACCTGGTGACAAATCATAACTGCTCATATTAAATCCAAAGTACGCCAACACATTTTCATAATTATTTCCAAGACATTGCACAGACTTTGTCTGGTGGGCCAGGCAAACAGTTACCGAGCTTGGAGTACAACCCGGAGTCCCAGATTGCATTGCTTGTGAACAGAGAGAAAACCTCCTGTTAAACTCGCCTTGATATGCTCCTGTTAATGGCGCTTCATTTAGCTAGGGATTTAATCGTTCAGGCTGTAAATGGGATACTCCTTTTGTGTCTTGTTTCCATGCTGTGGTATCACTCCAGTCTGCATTTACATTCAGATTTTTCCTGTTGTTCTTTTCTTCTTAGAGCAGCTTTCATTGAAATGCCGATAAAACTTGCCCTTTCTTAGGCTAAACCAGGATGCTTTCAAGGTAAAAAAAAAGGATTCTGCAAATTGAACCATAACTAGTCCCAGGTCTTCAAAAAGACTTTTATTCTCTGTCTGATTTCTAGGCTGTGATCTCATTGGAACAGGTATTGCCTTGACATGTGCATCTCTTGAGGTGAGGCTTCTAGGTGGCAGGAAAAGACAGATTCCTGAGGAAATCAGCATCAGGTTGTGCATGCGAGTAGCCGTTACCATTTCTGTGCTCTTCACAAGCCGTTCTCTGATCATATTGCTAGCAGTTGGACTCCTGAGGCTGCAGAGAATTGGACGCAGAGCATGGGGGAGATGAGGTCATTTTATGCCATAGGATCTTCTGAGGGCTGGATCTCTGCAAAAGCAGGAGTCAGTCGCTCTGTTTCTGATCCTGTATGTTGTGTTTGTCTTCTGCTGGCTGTGGTTTGTTTGCTCCTTGCTTGCGCAAGTGAGCTGAAGGGAACTAGACTGCCAAAGGAATACAGTCCCCAAATCTCCCGCAATAGTCCTGATAGCTGTCTTTGCCTTGCAGCCCTTTCTCTGTCGATCCCTCCATCGGGACTCTTGGGATTGGTGACGCCATGCAAGTGACAGTGGAGTTTCACCCACTGAAGACCGGGCACCATTCCAGGTCCTTGGTAGTTCACTATGACACAGGTAAGTGCTGGGCGCTGCCTGGTGCACACTCTCTGCGTCCTTCAAAGCAGAGCCCTTTCTAAGCAGAATAATGTTAAGTTTGCTTTGTGGGCAACTTCTAAAACATTTTCTTCCAAAACCTCTGCATGTTTCAGTGCTTAGAAGTGAACGGATAAGGGGCAGAGGCTGAGCCTGCATGACCTGTGCGCTGGTTCCTCCCTGGGGGACCCTGGTGTCAGCATGGTGTTCTGCACCCAGCACCTTCGCGTGACAGTCTTCCGCCATCATTCCCCGTGGTCCCAGCCACCTCAATTCCCTCTCCAGGTGTACCTGCCCTGCCCCAGCTTTACCTTGGATAAAAGTGAAGAATAGTTGGTGTTGAGGGGGTTGTTAAAGTAGATCCCCTCAAATGGGAATGAGATTTTGGAATGCTGTTTTTCTGGGAGTTGCTGAGT